>NW_027490624.1:0-95186 GCF_050948175.1 Xylocopa sonorina
TCTCATTTCTATGTTTCATGGTAAGATATAATATGATTTGCGAAGTGTCATGTATTCCTCGTCTACACTTCAAATGAATGTAAATGCGGCACTTCCTTGCAAGGAAATAGCGTTTGCAGATATCTACGTATCGTAGCAATAGAGTTCTAATGCTTCTTAAAACGCGATATCGCATCTCATTTCTATGTTTCATAGTAAGATATAATATGATTTGCGAAGTGTTATGTATTCCTCGTCTACACATCAAATGAATGTAAATGCGACACTTTCTTGCAAGGAAATAGCGTTTGCAGATGTCTACGTATCGAAGCAATAGAGTTCAAATGCTTCTTAAAACGAGATATTGCATATCATATCTATGTTTCATGATAAGATATAATATTCATTGCGAAGTGTTATTCATTCCTCGTCTACGATTCAACTGAATGTAAATGCGACACTTCCTTGCAAGGAAATAGCGCTTGCAGATGCCTACGTATCGTAGCAATAGATTTCTAATGCTTCTTAAAACGCGAGATCGCATCCCATTTCTATGTTTCATGGTAAGATATAAAATGATTTGCGAAGTGTTATGTATTCCTCGTTTACACTTCAAATGAATGTAAATGCGACACTTCCTTGCTAGGAAATAACGTCTGCAGATGTCTAGGTATCGTAGCAATAGAGTTCTAATGCTTCTTAAAACGCGATATCGCATCTCATTTCTATGTTTCATGGTAAGATATAATATGATTTGCGAAGTGTTATGTATTCCTCGTCTACACATCAACTGAATGTAAATGCGACACTTCCTTGCAAGGAAATAGCGTTTGCAAATGTCTACCTATCGTAGCAATAGTGTTCTAATGCTTCTTAAAACGCGATATCGCATCTCATATCTATGTTTCATGATAAGATATAATATGATTTGCGAAGTGTCATGTATTCCTCGTCTACACTTCAAATGAATGTAAATGCGACTTCCTTGCAAGGAAATAGCGTTTGCAGATGTCTACGTATCGTAGCAATAGAGTTCTAATGCTTCTTAGAACGCGATATCGCATCTCATTTCTATGTTTCATGGTAAGATATAATATGATTTGCGAAGTGTTATGTATTCCTCGTCTACACATCAAATGAATGTAAATGCGACACTTCCTTGCAAGGAAATAGCGTTTGCAGATGTCTACGTATCGTAGCAATAGAGTTCTAATGCTTCTTAAAACGCGATATCGCATCTCATTTCTATGTTTCATGGTAAGATATAATATGATTTGCGAAGTGTTATGTATTCCTCGTCTACACATCAAATGAATGTAAATGCGACACTTCCTTGCAAGGAAATAGCGTTTGCAGATGTCTACGTATCGTAGCAATAGAGTTCTAATGCTTCTTAAAACGCGATATCGCATCTCATTTCTATGTTTCATGGTAAGATATAATATGACTCTGCGAAGTGTTATGTATTCCTCGTCTACACTTCAAATGAATGTAAATGCGACACTTCCTTGCTAGGAAATAGCGTCTGCAGATGTCTACGTATCGAAGCAATAGAGCTCAAATGCTTCTTAAAACGAGATATTGCATCTCATATCTATGTTTCATGATAAGATATAATATTCATTGCGAAGTGTTATGTATTCCTCGTCTACGATTCAAATGAATGTAAATGCGACACTTCCTTGCAAGGAAATAGCGTTTGCAGATGTCTACGTATCGTAGCAATAGAGTTCTTATGATTCTTAAAACGCGATATCGCATCTCATTTCTATGTTTCATGGTAAGATATAATATGATTTGCGATGTGTCATGCATTCCTCGTCCACACTTCAAATGAATGTAAATGCGACACTTCCTTGCAAGGAAATAGCGTTTGCAGATGTCTACGTATCGTAGCAATAGAGTTCTTATGATTCTTAAAACGCGATATCGCATCTCATTTCTATGTTTCATGGTAAGATATAATAAGATTTGCGAAGTGTTATGTATTCCTCGTCTACACTTCAAATGAATGTCAATGCGACACTTTCTCGCTAGGAAATAGCTTTTGCAGATGTCTAGGTATCGTAGTAATAGATTTCTAATGCTTTTTAAAACGAGAGATCGCATCCCATTTCTATGTTTCATGGTAAGATATAATATGATTTGCGGAGTGTTATGTATTCCTCGTCTACACTTCAAATGAATGTGAATGCGACACTTCCTCGCTAGGAAATAGCGTTTGCAGATGTCTACGTATCGTAGCAATAGCGTTCTTATGATTCTTAAAACGCGATATCGGATCTCATTTCTATGTTTCATGGTAAGATATAATATGATTTGCGAAGTGTTATGTATTCCTCGTCTACACTTCAAGTGAATGTGAATGCGACACTTCCTCGCTACGAAATAGCGTTTGCAGATGTCTACGTATCGTTGCAGTTGAGTTCTTATGCTTCTTAAAACGCGATATCGCATCTCATTTCTATGTTTCATGGTAAGATATAATATGACTTGCGAAGTGTTATGTATTCCTCGTCTACACATCAAATGAATGTAAATGCGACACTTCCTTGCAAGGAAATAGCGTTTGCAGATGTCTACGTATCGTAGCAATACAGTTCTTATGATTCTTAAAACGCGATATCGCATCTCATTTCTATGTTTCATGGTAAGATATAATATTCAGTGCGAAGTGTTATGCATTCCTCGTCTACGATTCAAATGAATGTAAATGCGACACTTCCTTGCAAGGAAATAGCGTTTGCAGATGTCTACGTATCGCAGCAATAGAATTCTAATGTTTCTTAAAGCGCGATATCGCACCTCATTTCCATGCTTCATGGTAAGATGTAATATTCATTGCGAAGTGTTATGCATTCCTCGTCTACGATTCAAATGAAAGTAAATGCGACACTTCCTTGCAAGGAAATAGCGATTGCAGATGTCTACGTATCGTAGCAATAGAGTTCATATGATTCTTAAAACGCGATATCGCATCTCATTTCTATGTTTCATGGTAAGATATAACATGATTTGCGAAGTGTTATGTATTCCTAGTCTACTCTTCAAATGAATGTGAATGCGATACTTCCTCGCTAGGAAATAGCGTTTGCAGATGTCTACGTATCGTAGCAGTAGCTTTCTAGTGCTTCTTAAAACGCGATATCGCATCTCATTTCTATGTTTCATGGTAAGATATAATATGATTTGCGAAGTGTTTTGTATTCCTCGTCTACGATTCAAATGAATGTAAATGCGACACTTCCTTGCAAGGAGATAGCGTTTGCAGATGTCTACGTATCGTAGCAATAGAGTACCAATGCTTCTTAAAACGCGATATCGCATCTCATTTCTATGTTTCATGGTAAGATATAATATGATTTGCGAAGTGCTATGTATTCCTCGTCTACACATCAAATGAATGTAAATGCGACACTTTCTTGCAAGGAAATAGCGTTTGCAGATGTCTACGTATCGAAGCAATAGAGTTCAAATGCTTCTTAAAACGAGATATTGCATCTCATATCTATGTTTCATGATAAGATATAATATTCATTGCGAAGTGTTATGCATTCCTCGTCTACGATTCAAATGAATGTAAATGCGACACTTCCTTGCAAGGAAATAGCGTTTGCAGATGTCTACGTACCGTAGCAATAGAATTCTAATGCTTCTTAAAAGGCGATATCGCATCTCATTTCTATGTTTCATGGTAAGATATAATATGATTTGCGAAGTGTTATGTATTCCTCGTCTACACTTCAAATGAATGTCAATGCGACACTTTCTCGCTAGGAAATAGCGTTTGCAGATGTCTAGGTATCGTAGTAATAGATTTCTAATGATTCTTAAAACGCGATATCGCATCTCATTTCTATGTTTCATGGTAAGATATAATATGATTTGCGAAGTGTTATGTATTCCTCGTCTACACATCAAATGAATGTAAATGTGACACTTCCTTGCAAGGAAATAGCGTTTGCAAATATCTACCTATCGTAGCAATAGTGTTCTAATGCTTCTTAAAACGCGATATCGCATCTCATTTCTATGTTTCATGGTAAGATATAATATGATTTGCGAAGTGTCATGTATTCCTCGTCTACACTTCAAATGAATGTAAATGCGGCACTTCCTTGCAAGGAAATAGCGTTTGCAGATATCTACGTATCGTAGCAATACAGTTCTGATGCTTCTTAAAACGCGATATCGCATCTCATTTCTATGTTTCATAGTAAGATATAATATGATTTGCGAAGTGTTATGTATTCCTCGTCTACACATCAAATGAATGTAAATGCGACACTTTCTTGCAAGGAAATAGCGTTTGCAGATGTCTACGTATCGAAGCAATAGAGTTCAAATGCTTCTTAAAACGAGATATTGCATATCATATCTATGTTTCATGATAAGATATAATATTCATTGCGAAGTGTTATTCATTCCTCGTCTACGATTCAACTGAATGTAAATGCGACACTTCCTTGCAAGGAAATAGCGCTTGCAGATGCCTACGTATCGTAGCAATAGATTTCTAATGCTTCTTAAAACGCGAGATCGCATCCCATTTCTATGTTTCATGGTAAGATATAAAATGATTTGCGAAGTGTTATGTATTCCTCGTTTACACTTCAAATGAATGTAAATGCGACACTTCCTTGCTAGGAAATAACGTCTGCAGATGTCTAGGTATCGTAGCAATAGAGTTCTAATGCTTCTTAAAACGCGATATCGCATCTCATTTCTATGTTTCATGGTAAGATATAATATGATTTGCGAAGTGTTATGTATTCCTCGTCTACACATCAACTGAATGTAAATGCGACACTTCCTTGCAAGGAAATAGCGTTTGCAAATGTCTACCTATCGTAGCAATAGTGTTCTAATGCTTCTTAAAACGCGATATCGCATCTCATATCTATGTTTCATGATAAGATATAATATGATTTGTGAAGTGTCATGTATTCCTCGTCTACACTTCAAATGAATGTAAATGCGACTTCCTTGCAAGGAAATAGCGTTTGCAGATGTCTACGTATCGTAGCAATAGAGTTCTAATGCTTCTTAGAACGCGATATCGCATCTCATTTCTATGTTTCATGGTAAGATATAATATGATTTGCGAAGTGTTATGTATTCCTCGTCTACACATCAAATGAATGTAAATGCGACACTTCCTTGCAAGGAAATAGCGTTTGCAGATGTCTACGTATCGTAGCAATAGAGTTCTAATGCTTCTTAAAACGCGATATCGCATCTCATTTCTATGTTTCATGGTAAGATATAATATGATTTGCGAAGTGTTATGTATTCCTCGTCTACACATCAAATGAATGTAAATGCGACACTTCCTTGCAAGGAAATAGCGTTTGCAGATGTCTACGTATCGTAGCAATAGAGTTCTAATGCTTCTTAAAACGCGATATCGCATCTCATTTCTATGTTTCATGGTAAGATATAATATGACTCTGCGAAGTGTTATGTATTCCTCGTCTACACTTCAAATGAATGTAAATGCGACACTTCCTTGCTAGGAAATAGCGTCTGCAGATGTCTAGGTATCGTAGCAATAGAGTTCTAATGCTTCTTAGAACGCGATATCGCATCTCATTTCTATGTTTCATGGTAAGATATAATATGATTTCGAAGTGTTGTGTATTCCTCGTCTACACTTCAAATGAATGTAAATGCGACACTTCCTTGCAAGGAAATAGCGTTTGCAAATGTCTACCTATCGTAGCAATAGTGTTATAATGCTTCTTAAAACGCGATATCGCATCTCATTTCTATGTTTCATGATAAGATATAATATGATTTGCGAAGTGTCATGTATTCCTCGTCTACACTTCAAATGAATGTAAATGCGACACTTCCTTGCTAGGAAATAGCGTCTGCAGATGTCTAGGTATCGTAGCAATAGAGTTCTAATGCTTCTTAGAACGAGATATTGCATCTCATATCTATGTTTCATGATAAGATATAATATTCATTGTGAAGTGTTATGCATTCCTCGTCTACACTTCAAATGAATGTAAATGCGACACTTCCTCGCAAGGAAATAGCGTTTGCAGATGTCTACGTATCGTAGCAATAGAGTTCTAATGCTTCTTAAAACGCGATATCGCATCTCATTTCTATGTTTCATGGTAAGATATAATATGACTTGCGTAGTGTTATGTATTCCTCGTCTACACTTCAAATGAATGTAATGTAAATGCGACACTTCCTTGCTAGGAAATATCGTCTGCAGATGTCTAGGTATCGTAGCAATAGAGTTCTAATGCTTCTTAGAACGCGATATCGCATCTCATTTCTATGTTTCATGGTAAGATATAATATGAATTGCGAAGTGTTATGTATTCCTCGTCTACACTTCAAATGAATGTAAATGCGACACTTCCTTGCAAGGAAATAGCGTTTGCAAATGTCTACCTATCGTAGCAATAGTGTTCTAATGCCTCTTAAAACGCGATATCGCATCTCATTTCTATGTTTCATGATAAGATATAATATGATTTGCGAAGTGTCATGTATTCCTCGTCTACACTTCAAATGAATGTAAATGCGACACTTCCTTGCTAGGAAATAGCGTCTGCAGATGTCTAGGTATCGTAGCAATAGAGTTCTAATGCTTCTTAAAACGAGATATTGCATCTCATATCTATGTTTCATGATAAGATATAATATTCATTGTGAAGTGTTATGCATTCCTCGTCTACACTTCAAATGAATGTAAATGCGACACTTCCTTGCAAGGAAATAGCGTTTGCAGATGTCTACGTATCGTAGCAATAGAGTTCTTGTGATTCTTAAAACGCGATATCGCATCTCATTTCTATGTTTCATGGTAAGATATAATATGATTTGCGAAGTGTTATGTATTCCTCGTCTACACTTCAAATGAATGTCAATGCGACACTTTCTCGCTAGGAAATAGCGTTTGCAGATGTCTAGGTATCGTAGTAATAGATTTCTAATGATTCTTAAAACGCGATATCGCATCTCATTTCTATGTTTCATGGTAAGATATAATATGATTTGCGAAGTGTTATGTATTCCTCGTCTACACATCAAATGAATGTAAATGTGACACTTCCTTGCAAGGAAATAGCGTTTGCAGATGTCTACGTATCGTAGCAATAGAGTTCTAATGTTTTTTAAAACGCGATATCGCATCTCATTTCCATGTTTCATGGTAAGATATAATATGATTTGCGAGGTGTTATGTATTCCTCGTCTACACATCAACTGAATGTAAATGCGACACTTCCTTGCAAGGAAATAGCGTTTGCAGATGTCTACGTATCGTAGCAATAGAGTTCTTATGATTCTTAAAACGCGATATCGCATCTCATTTCTATGTTTCATTGTAAGATATAATATGACTTGCGAAGTGTTATGTATTCTCGTCTACACTTCAAATGAATGTAAATGCGACACTTCCTTGCAAGGAAATAGCGTTTGCAAATATCTACCTATCGTAGCAATAGTGTTCTAATGCTTCTTAAAACGCGATATCGCATCTCATTTCTATGTTTCATGGTAAGATATAATATGATTGCGAAGTGTCATGTATTCCTCGTCTACACTTCAAATGATGTAAATGCGGCACTTCCTTGCAAGGAAATAGCGTTTGCAGATATCTACGTATCGTAGCAATAGAGTTCTAATGCTTCTTAAACGCGATATCGCATCTCATTTCTATGTTTCATAGTAAGATATAATATGATTTGCGAAGTGTTATGTATCCTCGTCTACACATCAAATGAATGTAAATGCGACACTTTCTTGCAAGGAAATAGCATTTGCAGATGTCTACGTATCGAAGCAATAGAGTTCAAATGCTTCTTAAAACGAGATATTGCATATCATATCTATGTTTCATGATAAGATATAATATTCATTGCGAAGTGTTATTCATTCCTCGTCTACGATTCAACTGAATGTAAATGCGACACTTCCTTGCAAGGAAATAGCGCTTGCAGATGCCTACGTATCGTAGCAATAGATTTCTAATGCTTCTTAAAACGCGAGATCGCATCCCATTTCTATGTTTCATGGTAAGATATAAATGGTTTGCGAAGTGTTATGTATTTCCTCGTTTACACTTCAAATGAATGTAAATGCGACACTTCCTTGCTAGGAAATAACGTCTGCAGATGTCTAGGTATCGTAGCAATAGAGTTCTAATGCTTCTTAAAACGCGATATCGCATCTCATTTCTATGTTTCATGGTAAGATATAATATGATTTGCGAAGTGTTATGTATTCCTCGTCTACACATCAACTGAATGTAAATGCGACACTTCCTTGCAAGGAAATAGCGTTTGCAAATGTCTACCTATCGTAGCAATAGTGTTCTAATGCTTCTTAAAACGCGATATCGCATCTCATATCTATGTTTCATGATAAGATATAATATGATTTGCGAAGTGTCATGTATTCCTCGTCTACACTTCAAATGAATGTAAATGCGACTTCCTTGCAAGGAAATAGCGTTTGCAGAAGTCTACGTATCGTAGCAATAGAGTTCTAATGCTTCTTAAAACGCGATATCGCATCTCATTTCTATGTTTCATGGTAAGATATAATATGATTTGCGAAGTGTTATGTATTCCTCGTCTACACATCAAATGAATGTAAATGCGACACTTCCTTGTAAGGAAATAGCGTTTGCAGATGTCTACGTATCGTAGCAATAGAGTTCTAATGCTTCTTAAAACGCGATATCGCATCTCATTTCTATGTTTCATGGTAAGATATAATATGACTTGCGGAGTGTTATGTATTCCTCGTCTACACTTCAAATGAATGTAAATGCGACACTTCCTTGCTAGGAAATATCGTCTGCAGATGTCAAGGTATCGTAGCAATAGAGTTCTAATGCTTCTTAGAACGCGATATCGCATCTCATTTCTATGTTTCATGGTAAGATATAATATGAATTGCGAAGTGTTATGTATTCCTCGTCCTACACTTCAAATGAATGTAAATGCGACACTTCCTTGCAAGGAAATAGCGTTTGCAAATGTCTACCTATCGTAGCAATAGTGTTCTAATGCCTCTTAAAACGCGATATCGCATCTCATTTCTATGTTTCATGATAAGATATAATATGATTTGCGAAGTGTCATGTATTCCTCGTCTACACTTCAAATGAATGTAAATGCGACACTTCCTTGCTAGGAAATAGCGTCTGCAGATGTCTAGGTATCGTAGCAATAGAGTTCTAATGCTTCTTAAAACGAGATATTGCATCTCATATCTATGTTTCATGATAAGATATAATATTCATTGTGAAGTGTTATGCATTCCTCGTCCTACACTTCAAATGAATGTAAATGCGACACTCCTTGCAAGGAAATAGCGTTTGCAGATGTCTACGTATCGTAGCAATAGAGTTCTTGTGATTCTTAAAACGCGATATCGCATCTCATTTCTATGTTTCATGGTAAGATATAATATGATTTGCGAAGTGTTATGTATTCCTCGTCTACACATCAACTGATTGTAAATGCGACACTTCCTTGCAAGGAAATAGCGTTTGCAAATGTCTACCTATCGTAGCAATAGTGTTCTAATGCTTCTTAAAACGCGATATCGCATCTCATTTCTATGTTTCATGATAGGATATAATATGATTTGCGAAGTGTCATGTATTCCTCGTCTACACTTCAAATGAATGTAAATGCGACACTTCCTTGCAAGGAAATAGCGTTTGCAGATGTCTACGTATCGTAGCAATAGAGTTCTAATGCTTCTTAGAACGCGATATCGCATCTCATTTCTATGTTTCATGGTAAGATATAATATGATTTGCGAAGTGTTATGTATTCCTCGTCTACACATCAAATGAATGTAAATGCGACACTTCCTTGCAAGGAAATAGCGTTTGCAGATGTCTACGTATCGTAGCAATAGAGTTCTAATGCTTCTTAAAACGCGATATCGCATCTCATTTCTATGTTTCATGGTAAGATATAATATGATTTGCGAAGTGTTATGTATTCCTCGTCTACACATCAAATGAATGTAAATGCGACACTTCCTTGCAAGGAAATAGCGTTTGCAGATGTCTACGTATCGTAGCAATAGAGTTCTAATGCTTCTTAAAACGCGATATCGCATCTCATTTCTATGTTTCATGGTAAGATATAATATGACTCTGCGAAGTGTTATGTATTCCTCGTCTACACTTCAAATGAATGTAAATGCGACACTTCCTTGCTAGGAAATAGCGTCTGCAGATGTCTAGGTATCGTAGCAATAGAGTTCTAATGCTTCTTAGAACGAGATATTGCATCTCATATCTATGTTTCATGATAAGATATAATATTCATTGTGAAGTGTTATGCATTCCTCGTCTACACTTCAAATGAATGTAAATGCGACACTTCCTCGCAAGGAAATAGCGTTTGCAGATGTCTACGTATCGTAGCAATAGAGTTCTAATGCTTCTTAAAACGCGATATCGCATCTCATTTCTATGTTTCATGGTAAGATATAATATGACTTGCGAAGTGTTATGTATTCCTCGTCTACACTTCAAATGAATGTAAATGCGACTTCCTTGCAAGGAAATAGCGTTTGCAGATGTCTACGTATCGTAGCAATAGAGTTCTAATGCTTCTTAAAAGGCGATATCGCATCTCATTTCTATGTTTCATGGTTAGATATAATATGATTTGCGAAGTGTTATGTATTCCTCGTCTACACATCAAATGAATGTTAATGCGACACTTCCTTGCAAGGAAATAGCGTTTGCAGATGTCTACGTATCGTAGCAATAGAGTTCTAATGCTTCTTAAAACGCGATATCGCATCTCATTTCTATGTTTCATGGTAAGATATAATATGACTCTGCGAAGTGTTATGTATTCCTCGTCTACACTTCAAATGAATGTAAATGCGACACTTCCTTGCTAGGAAATAGCGTCTGCAGATGTCTAGGTATCGTAGCAATAGAGTTCTAATGCTTCTTAGAACGCGATATCGCATCTCATTTCTATGTTTCATGGTAAGATATAATATGATTTGCGAAGCGTTATGTATTCCTCGTCTACACTTCAAATGAATGTAAATGCGACACTTCCTTGCAAGGAAATAGCGTTTGCAAATGTCTACCTATCGTAGCAATAGTGTTATAATGCTTCTTAAAACGCGATATCGCATCTCATTTCTATGTTTCATGATAAGATATAATATGATTTGCGAAGTGTCATGTATTCCTCGTCTACACTTCAAATGAATGTAAATGCGACACTTCCTTGCTAGGAAATAGCGTCTGCAGATGTCTAGGTATCGTAGCAATAGGGTTCTAATGCTTCTTAAAACGAGATATTGCATCTCATATCTATGTTTCATGATAAGATATAATATTCATTGTGAAGTGTTATGCATTCCTCGTCTACACTTCAAATGAATTTAATGCGACACTTCCTCGCAAGGAAATAGCGTTTGCAGATGTCTACGTATCGTAGCAATAGAGTTCTTATGATTCTTAAAACGCGATATCGCATCTCATTTCTATGTTTCATGGTAAGATATAATATGATTTGCGAAGTGTTATGTATTCCTCGTCTACACATCAACTGAATGTAAATGCGACACTTCCTTGCAAGGAAATAGCGTTTGCAAATGTCTACCTATCGTAGCAATAGTGTTCTAATGCTTCTTAAAACGCGATATCGCATCTCATTTCTATGTTTCATGATAGGATATAATATGATTTGCGAAGTGTCATGTATTCCTCGTCTACACTTCAAATGAATGTAAATGCGACACTTCCTTGCAAGGAAATAGCGTTTGCAGATGTCTACGTATCGTAGCAATAGAGTTCTAATGCTTCTTAAAACGCGATATCGCATCTCATTTCTATGTTTCATGGTAAGATATAATATGATTTGCGAAGTGTTATGTTTTCCTCGTCTACACTTCAAATGAATGTGAATGCGACACTTTCTCGCTAGGAAATAGCGTTTGCAGATGCCTACGTATCGTAGCAATAGTGTTCTAATGCTTCTTAAAACGCGATATCGCATCTCATTTCTATGTTTCATGATAGGATATAATATGATTTGCGAAGTGTCATGTATTCCTCGTCTACACTTCAAATGAATGTAAATGCGACACTTCCTTGCAAGGAAATAGCGTTTGCAGATGTCTACGTATCGTAGCAATAGAGTTCTAATGCTTCTTAGAACGCGATATCGCATATCATATCTATGTTTCATGATAAGATATAATATTCATTGCGAAGTGTTATGCATTCCTCGTCTACGATTCAACTGAATGTAAATGCGACACTTCCTTGCAAGGAAATAGCGCTTGCAGATGCCTACGTATCGTAGCAATAGATTTCTAATGCCTCTTAAAACGCGAGATCGCATCCCATTTCTATGTTTCATGGTAAGATATAAAATGATTTGCGAAGTGTTATGTATTCCTCGTCTACACTTCAAATGAATGTAAATGCGACACTTCCTTGCTAGGAAATAACGTCTGCAGATGTCTAGGTATCGTAGCAATAGAGTTCTAATGCTTCTTAAAACGCGATATCGCATCTCATTTCTATGTTTCATGGTAAGATATAATATGATTTGCGAAGTGTTATGTATTCCTCGTCTACACATCAACTGAATGTAAATGCGACACTTCCTTGCAAGGAAATAGCGTTTGCAAATGTCTACCTATCGTAGCAATAGTGTTCTAATGCTTCTTAAAACGCGATATCGCATCTCATTTCTATGTTTCATGATAAGATATAATATGATTTGCGAAGTGTCATATATTCCTCGTCTACACTTCAAATGAATGTAAATGCGACTTCCTTGCAAGGAAATAGCGTTTGCAGATGTCTACGTATCGTAGCAATAGAGTTCTAATGCTTCTTAAAACGCGATATCGCATCTCATTTCTATGTTTCATGGTAAGATATAATATGATTTGCGAAGTGTCATGTATTCCTCGTCTACACTTCAAATGAATGTAAATGCGACACTTCCTTGCTAGGAAATAGCGTCTGCAGATGTCTAGGTATCGTAGCAATAGAGTTCTAATGCTTCTTAAAACGAGATATTGCATCTCATATCTATGTTTCATGATAAGATATAATATTCATTGTGAAGTGTTATGCATTCCTCGTCCACACTTCAAATGAATGTAAATGCGACACTTCCTTGCAAGGAAATAGCGTTTGCAGATGTCTACGTATCGTAGCAATAGAGTTCTTATGATTCTTAAAACGCGATATCGCATCTCATTTCTATGTTTCATGGTAAGATATAATATGATTTGCGAAGTGTTATGTATTCCTCGTCTACACATCAACTGAATGTAAATGCGACACTTCCTTGCAAGGAAATAGCGTTTGCAAATGTCTACCTATCGTAGCAATAGTGTTCTAATGCTTCTTAAAACGCGATATCGCATCTCATTTCTATGTTTCATGATAGGATATAATATGATTTGCGAAGTGTCATGTATTCCTCGTCTACACTTCAAATGAATGTAAATGCGACTTCCTTGCAAGGAAATAGCGTTTGCAGAAGTCTACGTATCGTAGCAATAGAGTTCTAATGCTTCTTAAAACGCGATATCGCATCTCATTTCTATGTTTCATGGTAAGATATAATATGATATGCGAAGTGTTATGTATTCCTCGTCTACACATCAAATGAATGTAAATGCGACACTTCCTTGTAAGGAAATAGCGTTTGCAGATGTCTACGTATCGTAGCAATAGAGTTCTAATGCTTCTTAAAACGCGATATCGCATCTCTTTTCTATGTTTCATGGTAAGATATAATATGACTTGCGAAGTGTTATGTATTCCTCGTCTACACTTCAAATGAATGTAAATGCGACACTTCCTTGCTAGGAAATATCGTCTGCAGATGTCTAGGTATCGTAGCAATAGAGTTCTAATGCTTCTTAGAACGCGATATCGCATCTCATTTCTATGTTTCATGGTAAGATATAATATGAATTGCGAAGTGTTATGTATTCCTCGTCTACACTTCAAATGAATGTAAATGCGACACTTCCTTGCAAGGAAATAGCGTTTGCAAATGTCTACCTATCGTAGCAATAGTGTTCTAATGCCTCTTAAAACGCGATATCGCATCTCATTTCTATGTTTCATGATAAGATATAATATGATTTGCGAAGTGTCATGTATTCCTCGTCTACACTTCAAATGAATGTAAATGCGACACTTCCTTGCTAGGAAATAGCGTCTGCAGATGTCTAGGTATCGTAGCAATAGAGTTCTAATGCTTCTTAAAACGAGATATTGCATCTCATATCTATGTTTCATGATAAGATATAATATTCATTGTGAAGTGTTATGCATTCCTCGTCTACACTTCAAATGAATGTAAATGCGACACTTCCTTGCAAGGAAATAGCGTTTGCAGATGTCTACTTATCGTAGCAATAGAGTTCTTGTGATTCTTAAAACGCGATATCGCATCTCATTTCTATGTTTCATGGTAAGATATAATATGATTTGCGAAGTGTTATGTATTCCTCGTCTACACATCAACTGAATGTAAATGCGACACTTCCTTGCAAGGAAATAGCGTTTGCAAATGTCTACCTATCGTAGCAATAGTGTTCTAATGCTTCTTAAAACGCGATATCGCATCTCATTTCTATGTTTCATGATAGGATATAATATGATTTGCGAAGTGTCATGTATTCCTCGTCTACACTTCAAATGAATGTAAATGCGACACTTCCTTGCAAGGAAATAGCGTTTGCAGATGTCTACGTATCGTAGCAATAGGGTTCTAATGCTTCTTAAAACGCGATATCGCATCTCATTTCTATGTTTCATGGTAAGATATAATATGATTTGCGAAGTGTTATGTTTTCCTCGTCTACACTTCAAATGAATGTGAATGCGACACTTTCTCGCTAGGAAATAGCGTTTGCAGATGCCTACGTATCGTAGCAATAGTGTTCTAATGCTTCTTAAAACGCGATATCGCATCTCATTTCTATGTTTCATGATAGGATATAATATGATTTGCGAAGTGTCATGTATTCCTCGTCTACACTTCAAATGAATGTAAATGCGACACTTCCTTGCAAGGAAATAGCGTTTGCAGATGTCTACGTATCGTAGCAATAGAGTTCTAATGCTTCTTAGAACGCGATATCGCATATCATATCTATGTTTCATGATAAGATATAATATTCATTGCGAAGTGTTATGCATTCCTCGTCTACGATTCAACTGAATGTAAATGCGACACTTCCTTGCAAGGAAATAGCGCTTGCAGATGCCTACGTATCGTAGCAATAGATTTCTAATGCTTCTTAAAACGCGAGATCGCATCCCATTTCTATGTTTCATGGTAAGATATAAAATGATTTGCGAAGTGTTATGTATTCCTCGTCTACACTTCAAATGAATGTAAATGCGACACTTCCTTGCTAGGAAATAACGTCTGCAGATGTCTAGGTATCGTAGCAATAGAGTTCTAATGCTTCTTAAAACGCGATATCGCATCTCATTTCTATGTTTCATGGTAAGATATAATATGATTTGCGAAGTGTTATGTATTCCTCGTCTACACATCAACTGAATGTAAATGCGACACTTCCTTGCAAGGAAATAGCGTTTGCAAATGTCTACCTATCGTAGCAATAGTGTTCTAATGCTTCTTAAAACGCGATATCGCATCTCATTTCTATGTTTCATGATAAGATATAATATGATTTGCGAAGTGTCATGTATTCCTCGTCTACACTTCAAATGAATGTAAATGCGACTTCCTTGCAAGGAAATAGCGTTTGCAGATGTCTACGTATCGTAGCAATAGAGTTCTAATGCTTCTTAAAACGCGATATCGCATCTCATTTCTATGTTTCATGGTAAGATATAATATGATTTGCGAAGTGTCATGTATTCCTCGTCTACACTTCAAATGAATGTAAATGCGACACTTCCTTGCTAGGAAATAGCGTCTGCAGATGTCTAGGTATCGTAGCAATAGAGTTCTAATGCTTCTTAAAACGAGATATTGCATCTCATATCTATGTTTCATGATAAGATATAATATTCATTGTGAAGTGTTATGCATTCCTCGTCTACACTTCAAATGAATGTAAATGCGACACTTCCTTGCAAGGAAATAGCGTTTGCAGATGTCTACGTATCGTAGCAATAGAGTTCTTATGATTCTTAAAACGCGATATCGCATCTCATTTCTATGTTTCATGGTAAGATATAATATGATTTGCGAAGTGTTATGTATTCCTCGTCTACACATCAACTGAATGTAAATGCGACACTTCCTTGCAAGGAAATAGCGTTTGCAAATGTCTACCTATCGTAGCAATAGTGTTCTAATGCTTCTTAAAACGCGATATCGCATCTCATTTCTATGTTTCATGATAGGATATAATATGATTTGCGAAGTGTCATGTATTCCTCGTCTACACTTCAAATGAATGTAAATGCGACACTTCCTTGCAAGGAAATAGCGTTTGCAGATGTCTACGTATCGTAGCAATAGAGTTCTAATGCTTCTTAGAACGCGATATCGCATCTCATTTCTATGTTTCATGGTAAGATATAATATGATTTGCGAAGTGTTATGTATTCCTCGTCTACACATCAAATGAATGTAAATGCGACACTTCCTTGCAAGGAAATAGCGTTTGCAGATGTCTACGTATCGTAGCAATAGAGTTCTAATGCTTCTTAAAACGCGATATCGCATCTCATTTCTATGTTTCATGGTAAGATATAATATGATTTGCGAAGAGTTATGTATTCCTCGTCTACACATCAAATGAATGTAAATGCGACACTTCCTTGCAAGGAAATAGCGTTTGCAGATGTCTACGTATCGTAGCAATAGGGTTCTAATGCTTCTTAAAACGCGATATCGCATCTCATTTCTACGTTTCATGGTAAGATATAATATGATTTGCGAAGTGTCATGTATTCCTCGTCTACACTTCAAATGAATGTAAATGCGACACTTCCTTGCAAGGAAATAGCGTTTGCAGATGTCTACGTATCGTAGCAATAGAGTTCTAATGCTTCTTAAAACGCGATATCGCATCTCATTTCTATGTTTCATGGTAAGATATAATATGATTTGCGAAGTGTTATGTATTCCTCGTCTACACATCAACTGAATGTAAATGCGACACTTCCTTGCAAGGAAATAGCGTTTGCAAATGTCTACCTATCGTAGCAATAGTGTTCTAATGCTTCTTAAAACGCGATATCGCATCTCATTTCTATGTTTCATGATAAGATATAATATGATTTGCGAAGTGTCATGTATTCCTCGTCTACACTTCAAATGAATGTAAATGCGACACTTCCTTGCAAGGAAATAGCGTTTGCAGATGTCTACGTATCGTAGCAATAGAGTTCTAATGCTTCTTAAAACGCGATATCGCATCTCATTTCTATGTTTCATGGTAAGATATAATATGATTTGCGAAGTGTTATGTATTCCTCGTCTACACATCAACTGAATGTAAATGCGACACTTCCTTGCAAGGAAATAGCGCTTGCAGATGTCTACGTATCGTAGCAATAGAGTTCTTATGATTCTTAAAACGCGATATCGCATCTCATTTCTATGTTTCACGGTAAGATATAATATGATTTGCGAAGTGTTATGTATTCCTCGTCTACACTTCAAATGAATGTAAATGCGACACCTCTTTGCAAGGAAATAGCGTTTGCCGATATCTACGTATCGTTGCAATAGAGTTCTTATGATTCTTAAAACGCGATATCGCATCTCATTTCTATGTTTCATGGTAAGATATAATATGATTTGCGAAGTGTTATGTATTCCTCGTCTACACATCAACTGAATGTAAATGCGACACTTCCTTGCAAGGAAATAGCGTTTGCAAATGTCTACCTATCGTAGCAATAGTGTTCTAATGCTTCTTAAAACGCGATATCGCATCTCATTTCTATGTTTCATGATAATATATAATATGATTTGCGAAGTGTCATGTATTCCTCGTCTACACTTCAAATGAATGTAAATGCGACACTTCCTTGCAAGGAAATAGCGTTTGCAGATGTCTACGTATCGTAGCAATAGAGTTCTAATGCTTCTTAAAACGCGATATCGCATCTCATTTCTATGTTTCATGGTAAGATATAATATGACTTGCGAAGTGTTATGTATTCCTCGTCTACACTTCAAATGAATGTAAATGCGACACTTCCTTGCTAGGAAATAGCGTCTGCAGATGTCTAGGTATAGTAGCAATAGAGTTCTAATGCTTCTTAAAACGCGATATCGCATTTCATTTCAATGTTTCATGGTAAGATATAATATGATTTGCGAAGTGTTATGTATTCCTCGCCTACACTTCAAATGAATGTAAATGCGACACTTCCTTGCAAGGAAATAGCGTTTGCAGATGTCTACGTATCGTAGCAATAGAGTTCTAATGCTTCTTAAAACGCGATATCGCATCTCATTTCTATGTTTCATGGTAAGATATAATATGATTTGCGAAGTGTTATGTTTTCCTCGTCTACACTTCAAATGAATGTGAATGCGACACTTTCTCGCTAGGAAATAGCGTTTGCAGATGCCTACGTATCGTAGCAATAGTGTTCTAATGCTTCTTAAAACGCGATATCGCATCTCATTTCTATGTTTCATGATAGGATATAATATGATTTGCGAAGTGTCATGTATTCCTCGTCTACACTTCAAATGAATGTAAATGCGACACTTCCTTGCAAGGAAATAGCGTTTGCAGATGTCTACGTATCGTAGCAATAGAGTTCTAATGCTTCTTAAAACGCGATATCGCATCTCATTTCTATGTTTCATGGTAAGATATAATATGATTTGCGAAGTGTTATGTATTCCTCGTCTACACATCAACT
The DNA here is from genome assembly GCF_050948175.1 of Xylocopa sonorina. NCBI lineage: Eukaryota > Metazoa > Arthropoda > Insecta > Hymenoptera > Apidae > Xylocopa > Xylocopa sonorina. Next base: position 18,857 of record NW_027490624.1, read on the forward strand.
GAATGTAAATGCGACACTTCCTTGCAAGGAAATAGCGTTTGCAAATGTCTACCTATCGTAGCAATAGTGTTCTAATGCTTCTTAAAACGCGATATCGCATCTCATTTCTATGTTTCATGATAAGATATAATATGATTTGCGAAGTGTCATGTATTCCTCGTCTACACTTCAAATGAATGTAAATGCGACACTTCCTTGCAAGGAAATAGCGTTTGCAGATGTCTACGTATCGTAGCAATAGAGTTCTAATGCTTCTTAAAACGCGATATCGCATCTCATTTCTATGTTTCATGGTAAGATATAATATGATTTGCGAAGTGTTATGTATTCCTCGTCTACACATCAACTGAATGTAAATGCGACACTTCCTTGCAAGGAAATAGCGCTTGCAGATGTCTACGTATCGTAGCAATAGAGTTCTTATGATTCTTAAAACGCGATATCGCATCTCATTTCTATGTTTCACGGTAAGATATAATATGATTTGCGAAGTGTTATGTATTCCTCGTCTACACTTCAAATGAATGTAAATGCGACACCTCTTTGCAAGGAAATAGCGTTTGCCGATATCTACGTATCGTTGCAATAGAGTTCTTATGATTCTTAAAACGCGATATCGCATCTCATTTCTATGTTTCATGGTAAGATATAATATGATTTGCGAAGTGTTATGTATTCCTCGTCTACACATCAACTGAATGTAAATGCGACACTTCCTTGCAAGGAAATAGCGTTTGCAAATGTCTACCTATCGTAGCAATAGTGTTCTAATGCTTCTTAAAACGCGATATCGCATCTCATTTCTATGTTTCATGATAATATATAATATGATTTGCGAAGTGTCATGTATTCCTCGTCTACACTTCAAATGAATGTAAATGCGACACTTCCTTGCAAGGAAATAGCGTTTGCAGATGTCTACGTATCGTAGCAATAGAGTTCTAATGCTTCTTAAAACGCGATATCGCATCTCATTTCTATGTTTCATGGTAAGATATAATATGACTTGCGAAGTGTTATGTATTCCTCGTCTACACTTCAAATGAATGTAAATGCGACACTTCCTTGCTAGGAAATAGCGTCTGCAGATGTCTAGGTATAGTAGCAATAGAGTTCTAATGCTTCTTAAAACGCGATATCGCATTTCATTTCAATGTTTCATGGTAAGATATAATATGATTTGCGAAGTGTTATGTATTCCTCGCCTACACTTCAAATGAATGTAAATGCGACACTTCCTTGCAAGGAAATAGCGTTTGCAGATGTCTACGTATCGTAGCAATAGAGTTCTAATGCTTCTTAAAACGCGATATCGCATCTCATTTCTATGTTTCATGGTAAGATATAATATGATTTGCGAAGTGTTATGTTTTCCTCGTCTACACTTCAAATGAATGTGAATGCGACACTTTCTCGCTAGGAAATAGCGTTTGCAGATGCCTACGTATCGTAGCAATAGTGTTCTAATGCTTCTTAAAACGCGATATCGCATCTCATTTCTATGTTTCATGATAGGATATAATATGATTTGCGAAGTGTCATGTATTCCTCGTCTACACTTCAAATGAATGTAAATGCGACACTTCCTTGCAAGGAAATAGCGTTTGCAGATGTCTACGTATCGTAGCAATAGAGTTCTAATGCTTCTTAGAACGCGATATCGCATCTCATTTCTATGTTTCATGGTAAGATATAATATGATTTGCGAAGTGTTATGTATTCCTCGTCTACACATCAACTGAATGTAAATGCGACACTTCCTTGCAAGGAAATAGCGCTTGCAGATGTCTACGTATCGTAGCAATAGAGTTCTTATGATTCTTAAAACGCGATATCGCATCTCATTTCTATGTTTCACGGTAAGATATAATATGATTTGCGAAGTGTTATGTATTCCTCGTCTACACTTCAAATGAATGTAAATGCGACACCTCTTTGCAAGGAAATAGCGTTTGCCGATATCTACGTATCGTTGCAATAGAGTTCTTATGATTCTTAAAACGCGATATCGCATCTCATTTCTATGTTTCATGGTAAGATATAATATGATTTGCGAAGTGTTATGTATTCCTCGTCTACACATCAACTGAATGTAAATGCGACACTTCCTTGCAAGGAAATAGCGTTTGCAAATGTCTAGCTATCGTAGCAATAGTGTTCTAATGCTTCTTAAAACGCGATATCGCATCTCATTTCTATGTTTCATGATAATATATAATATGATTTGCGAAGTGTCATGTATTCCTCGTCTACACTTCAAATGAATGTAAATGCGACACTTCCTTGCAAGGAAATAGCGTTTGCAGATGTCTACGTATCGTAGCAATAGAGTTCTAATGCTTCTTAAAACGCGATATCGCATCTCATTTCTATGTTTCATGGTAAGATATAATATGATTTGCGAAGTGTTATGTTTTCCTCGTCTACACTTCAAATGAATGTGAATGCGACACTTTCTCGCTAGGAAATAGCGTTTGCAGATGCCTACGTATCGTAGCAATAGTGTTCTAATGCTTCTTAAAACGCGATATCGCATCTCATTTCTATGTTTCATGATAGGATATAATATGATTTGCGAAGTGTCATGTATTCCTCGTCTACACTTCAAATGAATGTAAATGCGACACTTCCTTGCAAGGAAATAGCGTTTGCAGATGTCTACGTATCGTAGCAATAGAGTTCTAATGCTTCTTAGAACGCGATATCGCATCTCATTTCTATGTTTCATGGTAAGATATAATATGATTTGCGAAGTGTTATGTATTCCTCGTCTACACATCAAATGAATGTAAATGCGACACTTCCTTGCAAGGAAATAGCGTTTGCAGATGTCTACGTATCGTAGCAATAGAGTTCTAATGCTTCTTAAAACGCGATATCGCATCTCATTTCTGTGTTTCATGGTAAGATATAATATGACTTGCGAAGTGTTATGTATTCCTCGTCTACACTTCAAATGAATGTAAATGCGACACTTCCTTGCAAGGAAATAGCGTTTGCAGATGTCTACGTATCGTAGCAATAGAGTTCTAATGCTTCTTAAAACGCGATATCGCATCTCATTTCTATGTTTCATGGTAAGATATAATATGATTTGCGAAGTGTTATGTATTCCTCGTCTACACTTCAAATGAATGTAAATGCGACACTTCCTTGCAAGGAAATAGCGTTTGCAAATGTCTACCTATCGTAGCAATAGTGGTCTAATGCTTCTTAAAACGCGATATCGCATCTCATTTCTATGTTTCATGATAAGATATAATATGATTTGCGAAGTGTCATGTATTCCTCGTCTACACTTCAAATGAATGTAAATGCGACACTTCCTTGCAAGGAAATAGCGTTTGCAGATGTCTACGTATCGTAGCAATAGAGTTCTAATGCTACTTAAAACGCGATATCGCATCTCATTTCTATGTTTCATGGTAAGATATAATATGATTTGCGAAGTGTTATGTATTCCTCGTCTACACATCAACTGAATGTAAATGCGACACTTCCTTGCAAGGAAATAGCGTTTGCAAATGTCTACCTATCGTAGCAATAGTGTTCTAATGCTTCTTAAAACGCGATATCGCATCTCATTTCTATGTTTCATGATAAGATATAATATGATCTGCGAAGTGTCATGTATTCCTCGTCTACACTTCAAATGAATGTAAATGTGACACTTCCTTGCAAGGAAATAGCGTTTGCAGATGTCTACGTATCGTAGCAATAGAGTTCTAATGCTTCTTAAAACGCGATATCGCATCTCATTTCTATGTTTCATGGTAAGATATAATATGATTTGCGAAGTGTTATGTATTCCTCGTCTACACATCAACTGAATGTAAATGCGACACTTCCTTGCAAGGAAATAGCGCTTGCAGATGTCTACGTATCGTAGCAATAGAGTTCTTATGATTCTTAAAACGCGATATCGCATCTCATTTCAATGTTTCACGGTAAGATATAATATGATTTGCGAAGTGTTATGTATTCCTCGTCTACACTTCAAATGAATGTAAATGCGACACCTCTTTGCAAGGAAATAGCGTTTGCAGATGTCTACGTATCGTAGCAATAGAGTTCTTATGATTCTTAAAACGCGATATCGCATCTCATTTCTATGTTTCATGGTAAGATATAATATTATTTGCGAAGTGTCATGTATTCCTCGTCTACACATCAAATGAATGTAAATGCGACACTTCCTTGCAAGGAAATAGCGTTTGCAGATGTCTACGTATCGAAGCAATAGAGTTCAAATGCTTCTTAAAACGAGATATTGCATCTCATATCTATGTTTCATGATAAGATATAATATTCAGTGCGAAGTGTTATGCATTCCTCGTCTACGATTCAAATGAATGTAAATGCGACACTTCCTTGCAAGGAAATAGCGTTTGCAGATGTCTACGTATCGTAGCAATAGAGTTCTAATGCTTCTTAAAACGCGATATCGCATCTCATTTCTATGTTTCATGGTAAGATATAATATGACTCTGCGAAGTGTTATGTATTCCTCGTCTACACTTCAAATGAATGTAAATGCGACACATCCTTGCTAGGAAATAGCGTCTGCAGATGTCTAGGTATCGTAGCAATAGAGTTCTAATGCTTCTTAGAACGCGATATCGCATCTCATTTCTATGTTTCATGGTAAGATATAATATGATTTGCGAAGTGTTATGTATTCCTCGTCTACACTTCAAATGAATGTAAATGCGACACTTCCTTGCAAGGAAATAGCGTTTGCAAATGTCTACGTATCGTAGCAATAGAGTTCTAATGCTTCTTAAAACGCGATATCGCATCTCATTTCTATGTTTCATGGTAAGATATAATATGATTTGCGAAGTGTTATGTATTCCTCGTCTACACATCAAATGAATGTAAATGCGACACTTCCTTGCAAGGAAATAGCGTTTGCAGATGTCTACGTATCGTAGCAATAGAGTTCTAATGCTTCTTAAAACGCGATATCGCATCTCATTTCTATGTTTCATGGTAAGATATAATATGACTCTGCGAAGTGTTATGTATTCCTCGTCTACACTTCAAATGAATGTAAATGCGACACATCCTTGCTAGGAAATAGCGTCTGCAGATGTCTAGGTATCGTAGCAATAGAGTTCTAATGCTTCTTAGAACGCGATATCGCATCTCATTTCTATGTTTCATGGTAAGATATAATATGATTTGCGAAGTGTTATGTATTCCTCGTCTACACTTCAAATGAATGTAAATGCGACACTTCCTTGCAAGGAAATAGCGTTTGCAAATGTCTACCTATCGTTGCAATAGTGTTATAATGCTTCTTAAAACGCGATATCGCATCTCATTTCTATGTTTCATGATAAGATATAATATGATTTGCGAAGTGTCATGTATTCCTCGTCTACACATAAAATGAATGTAAATGCGACACTTCTTTGCAAGGAAATAGCGTTTGCAGATGTCTACGTATCGTAGCAATAGAGTTCTTATGATTCTTAGAACGCGATATCGTATCTCATTTCTATGTTTCATGGTAAGATATAATATGATTTGCGAAGTGTTATGTATTCCTCGTCTACACATCAACTGAATGTAAATGCGACACTTCCTTGCAAGGAAATAGCGTTTGCAAATGTCTACCTATCGTAGCAATAGAGTTCTAATGCTTCTTAAAACGAGATATTGCATCTCATATCTATGTTTCATGATAAGATATAATATTCATTGTGAAGTGTTATGTATTCCTCGTCTACACATCAAATGAATGTAAATGCGACACATCCTTGCAGGGAAATAGCGTTTGCAGATGTCTACGTATCGTAGCAATAGAGTTCTAATGCTTCTTAAAACGCGATATCGCATCTCATTTCTATGTTTCATGGTAAGATATAATATGATTTGCGAAGTGTTATGTATTCCTCGTCTACACATCAACTGAATGTAAATGCGACACTTCCTTGCAAGGAAATAGCGTTTGCAAATGTCTACCTATCGTAGCAATAGTGTTCTAATGCTTCTTAAAACGCGATATCGCATCTCATTTCTATGTTTCATGATAAGATATAATATGATTTGCGAAGTGTCATGTATTCCTCGTCTACACTTCAAATGAATGTAAATGCGACACTTCCTTGCAAGGAAATAGCGTTTGCAGATGTCTACCTATCGTAGCAATAGTGTTCTAATGCTTCTTAAAACGCGATATCGCATCTCATTTCTATGTTTCATGATAAGATATAATATGATTTGCGAAGTGTCATGTATTCCTCGTCTACACTTCAAATGAAAGTAAATGCGACATTTCCTTGCTAGGAAATAGCGTCTGCAGATGTCTAGGTATCGTAGCAATAGAGTTCTAATGCTTCTTAAAACGAGATATCGCATCTCATATCTATGTTTCATGATAAGATATAATATTCATTGTGAAGTGTTATGCATTCCTCGTCTACACTTCAAATGAATGTAAATGCGACACTTCCTTGCTAGGAAATAGCGTCTGCAGATGTCTAGGTATCGTAGCAATAGAGTTCCAATGCTTCTTAAAACGAGATATTGCATCTCATATCTATGTTTCATGATAAGATATAATATACATTGTGAAGTGTTATGCATTCCTCGTCTACACTTCAAATGAATGTAAATGCGACACTTCCTTGCAAGGAAATAGCGTTTGCAGATGTCTACGTATCGTAGCAATAGAGTTCTTATGATTCTTAAAACGCGATATCGCATCTCATTTCTATGTTTCATGGTAAGATATAATATGATTTGCGAAGTGTTATGTATTCCTCGTCTACACTTCAAATGAATGTAAATGCGACACTTCCTTGCAAGGAAATAGCGTTTGCAGATGTCTACGTATCGTAGCAATAGAGTTCTAATGCTTCTTAAAACGCGATATCGCATCTCATTTCTATGTTTCATGGTAAGATATAATATGATTTGCGAAGTGTTATGTATTCCTCGTCTACACATCAACTGAATGTAAATGCGACACTTTCTTGCAAGGAAATAGCGTTTGCAGATGTCTACGTATCGTAGCAATAGAGTTCTAATGCTTCTTAAAACGCGATATCGCATCTCATTTCTATGTTTCATGATAGGATATAATATGATTTGCGAAGTGTCATGTATTCCTCGTCTACACTTCAAATGAATGTAAATGCGACACTTCCTTGCAAGGAAATAGCGTTTGCAGATGTCTACGTATCGTAGCAATAGAGTTCTAATGCTTCTTAGAACGCGATATCGCATCTCATTTCTATGTTTCATGGTAAGATATAATATGATTTGCGAAGTGTTATGTATTCCTCGTCTACACATCAACTGAATGTAAATGCGACACTTCCTTGCAAGGAAATAGCGCTTGCAGATGTCTACGTATCGTAGCAATAGAGTTCTTATGATTCTTAAAACGCGATATCGCATCTCATTTCTATGTTTCACGGTAAGATATAATATGATTTGCGAAGTGTTATGTATTCCTCGTCTTCACTTCAAATGAATGTAAATGCGACACCTCTTTGCAAGGAAATAGCGTTTGCCGATATCTACGTATCGTTGCAATAGAGTTCTTATGATTCTTAAAACGCGATATCGCATCTCATTTCTATGTTTCATGGTAAGATATAATATGATTTGCGAAGTGTTATGTATTCCTCGTCTACACATCAACTGAATGTAAATGCGACACTTCCTTGCAAGGAAATAGCGTTTGCAAATGTCTACCTATCGTAGCAATAGTGTTCTAATGCTTCTTAAAACGCGATATCGCATCTCATTTCTATGTTTCATGATAATATATAATATGATTTGCGAAGTGTCATGTATTCCTCGTCTACACTTCAAATGAATGTAAATGCGACACTTCCTTGCAAGGAAATAGCGTTTGCAGATGTCTACGTATCGTAGCAATAGAGTTCTAATGCTTCTTAAAACGCGATATCGCATCTCATTTCTATGTTTCATGGTAAGATATAATATGATTTGCGAAGTGTTATGTTTTCCTCGTCTACACTTCAAATGAATGTGAATGCGACACTTTCTCGCTAGGAAATAGCGTTTGCAGATGCCTACGTATCGTAGCAATAGTGTTCTAATGCTTCTTAAAACGCGATATCGCATCTCATTTCTATGTTTCATGATAGGATATAATATGATTTGCGAAGTGTCATGTATTCCTCGTCTACACTTCAAATGAATGTAAATGCGACACTTCCTTGCAAGGAAATAGCGTTTGCAGATGTCTACGTATCGTAGCAATAGAGTTCTAATGCTTCTTAGAACGCGATATCGCATCTCATTTCTATGTTTCATGGTAAGATATAATATGATTTGCGAAGTGTTATGTATTCCTCGTCTACACATCAAATGAATGTAAATGCGACACTTCCTTGCAAGGAAATAGCGTTTGCAGATGTCTACGTATCGTAGCAATAGAGTTCTAATGCTTCTTAAAACGCGATATCGCATCTCATTTCTGTGTTTCATGGTAAGATATAATATGACTTGCGAAGTGTTATGTATTCCTCGTCTACACTTCAAATGAATGTAAATGCGACACTTCCTTGCAAGGAAATAGCGTTTGCAGATGTCTACGTATCGTAGCAATAGAGTTCTAATGCTTCTTAAAACGCGATATCGCATCTCATTTCTATGTTTCATGGTAAGATATAATATGATTTGCGAAGTGTTATGTATTCCTCGTCTACACTTCAAATGAATGTAAATGCGACACTTCCTTGCAAGGAAATAGCGTTTGCAAATGTCTACCTATCGTAGCAATAGTGGTCTAATGCTTCTTAAAACGCGATATCGCATCTCATTTCTATGTTTCATGATAAGATATAATATGATTTGCGAAGTGTCATGTATTCCTCGTCTACACTTCAAATGAATGTAAATGCGACACTTCCTTGCAAGGAAATAGCGTTTGCAGATGTCTACGTATCGTAGCAATAGAGTTCTAATGCTACTTAAAACGCGATATCGCATCTCATTTCTATGTTTCATGGTAAGATATAATATGATTTGCGAAGTGTTATGTATTCCTCGTCTACATATCAACTGAATGTAAATGCGACACTTCCTTGCAAGGAAATAGCGTTTGCAAATGTCTACCTATCGTAGCAATAGTGTTCTAATGCTTCTTAAAACGCGATATCGCATCTCATTTCTATGTTTCATGATAAGATATAATATGATCTGCGAAGTGTCATGTATTCCTCGTCTACACTTCAAATGAATGTAAATGTGACACTTCCTTGCAAGGAAATAGCGTTTGCAGATGTCTACGTATCGTAGCAATAGAGTTCTAATGCTTCTTAAAACGCGATATCGCATCTCATTTCTATGTTTCATGGTAAGATATAATATGATTTGCGAAGTGTTATGTATTCCTCGTCTACACATCAACTGAATGTAAATGCGACACTTCCTTGCAAGGAAATAGCGCTTGCAGATGTCTACGTATCGTAGCAATAGAGTTCTTATGATTCTTAAAACGCGATATCGCATCTCATTTCTATGTTTCACGGTAAGATATAATATGATTTGCGAAGTGTTATGTATTCCTCGTCTACACTTCAAATGAATGTAAATGCGACACCTCTTTGCAAGGAAATAGCGTTTGCAGATGTCTACGTATCGTAGCAATAGAGTTCTTATGATTCTTAAAACGCGATATCGCATCTCATTTCTATGTTTCATGGTAAGATATAATATTATTTGCGAAGTGTCATGTATTCCTCGTCTACACATCAAATGAATGTAAATGCGACACTTCCTTGCAAGGAAATAGCGTTTGCAGATGTCTACGTATCGAAGCAATAGAGTTCAAATGCTTCTTAAAACGAGATATTGCATCTCATATCTATGTTTCATGATAAGATATAATATTCAGTGCGAAGTGTTATGCATTCCTCGTCTACGATTCAAATGAATGTAAATGCGACACTTCCTTGCAAGGAAATAGCGTTTGCAGATGTCTACGTATCGTAGCAATAGAGTTCTAATGCTTCTTAAAACGCGATATCGCATCTCATTTCTATGTTTCATGGTAAGATATAATATGACTCTGCGAAGTGTTATGTATTCCTCGTCTACACTTCAAATGAATGTAAATGCGACACATCCTTGCTAGGAAATAGCGTCTGCAGATGTCTAGGTATCGTAGCAATAGAGTTCTAATGCTTCTTAGAACGCGATATCGCATCTCATTTCTATGTTTCATGGTAAGATATAATATGATTTGCGAAGTGTTATGTATTCCTCGTCTACACTTCAAATGAATGTAAATGCGACACTTCCTTGCAAGGAAATAGCGTTTGCAAATGTCTACGTATCGTAGCAATAGAGTTCTAATGCTTCTTAAAACGCGATATCGCATCTCATTTCTATGTTTCATGGTAAGATATAATATGATTTGCGAAGTGTTATGTATTCCTCGTCTACACATCAAATGAATGTAAATGCGACACTTCCTTGCAAGGAAATAGCGTTTGCAGATGTCTACGTATCGTAGCAATAGAGTTCTAATGCTTCTTAAAACGCGATATCGCATCTCATTTCTATGTTTCATGGTAAGATATAATATGACTCTGCGAAGTGTTATGTATTCCTCGTCTACACTTCAAATGAATGTAAATGCGACACATCCTTGCTAGGAAATAGCGTCTGCAGATGTCTAGGTATCGTAGCAATAGAGTTCTAATGCTTCTTAGAACGCGATATCGCATCTCATTTCTATGTTTCATGGTAAGATATAATATGATTTGCGAAGTGTTATGTATTCCTCGTCTACACTTCAAATGAATGTAAATGCGACACTTCCTTGCAAGGAAATAGCGTTTGCAAATGTCTACCTATCGTTGCAATAGTGTTATAATGCTTCTTAAAACGCGATATCGCATCTCATTTCTATGTTTCATGATAAGATATTATATGATTTGCGAAGTGTCATGTATTCCTCGTCTACACTTCAAATGAATGTAAATGCGACACTTCCTTGCTAGGAAATAGCGTCTGCAGATGTCTAGGTATCGTAGCAATAGAGTTCTAATGCTTCTTAAAACGAGATATTGCATCTCATATTTATGTTTCATGATAAGATATAATATTCATTGTGAAGTGTTATGCATTCCTCGTCTACACTTCAAATGAATGTAAATGCGACACTTCCTCGCAAGGAAATAGCGTTTGCAGATGTCTACGTATCGTAGCAATAGAGTTCTTATGATTCTTAAAACGCGATATCGCATCTCATTTCTATGTTTCATGGTAAGATATAATATGATTTGCGAAGTGTTATGTATTCCTCGTCTACACATCAACTGAATGTAAATGCGACACTTCCTTGCAAGGAAATAGCGTTTGCAAATGTCTACCTATCGTAGCAATAGTGTTCTAATGCTTCTTAAAACGCGATATCGCATCTCATTTCTATGTTTCATGATAGGATATAATATGATTTGCGAAGTGTCATGTATTCCTCGTCTACACTTCAAATGAATGTAAATGCGACACTTCCTTGCAAGGAAATAGCGTTTGCAGATGTCTACGTATCGTAGCAATAGAGTTCTAATGCTTCTTAGAACGCGATATCGCATCTCATTTCTATGTTTCATGGTAAGATATAATATGATTTGCGAAGTGTTATGTATTCCTCGTCTACACATCAAATGAATGTAAATGCGACAATTCCTTGCAAGGAAATAGCGTTTGCAGATGTCTACGTATCGTAGCAATAGAGTTCTAATGCTTCTTAAAACGCGATATCGCATCTCATTTCTGTGTTTCATGGTAAGATATAATATGACTTGCGAAGTGTTATGTATTCCTCGTCTACACTTCAAATGAATGTAAATGCGACACTTCCTTGCAAGGAAATAGCGTTTGCAGATGTCTACGTATCGTAGCAATAGAGTTCTAATGCTTCTTAAAACGCGATATCGCATCTCATTTCTATGTTTCATGGTAAGATATAATATGATTTGCGAAGTGTTATGTATTCCTCGTCTACACTTCAAATGAATGTAAATGCGACACTTCCTTGCAAGGAAATAGCGTTTGCAAATGTCTACCTATCGTAGCAATAGTGTTCTAATGCTTCTTAAAACGCGATATCGCATCTCATTTCTATGTTTCATGATAAGATATAATATGATTTGCGAAGTGTCATGTATTCCTCGTCTACACTTCAAATGAATGTAAATGCGACACTTCCTTGCAAGGAAATAGCGTTTGCAGATGTCTACGTATCGTAGCAATAGAGTTCTAATGCTTCTTAAAACGCGATATCGCATCTCATTTCTATGTTTCATGGTAAGATATAATATGATTTGCGAAGTGTTATGTATTCCTCGTCTACACATCAACTGAATGTAAATGCGACACTTCCTTGCAAGGAAATAGCGTTTGCAAATGTCTACCTATCGTAGCAATAGTGTTCTAATGCTTCTTAAAACGCGATATCGCATCTCATTTCTATGTTTCATGATAGGATATAATATGATTTGCGAAGTGTCATGTATTCCTCGTCTACACTTCAAATGAATGTAAATGCGACACTTCCTTGCAAGGAAATAGCGTTTGCAGATGTCTACGTATCGTAGCAATAGAGTTCTAATGTTTCTTAAAACGCGATATCGCATCTCATTTCTATGTTTCATGGTAAGATATAATATGATTTGCGAAGTGTCATGTATTCCTCGTCTACACTTCAAATGAATGTAAATGCGACACTTCCTTGCTAGGAAATAGCGTCTGCAGATGTCTAGGTATCGTAGCAATAGAGTTCTAATGCTTCTTAAAACGAGATATTGCATCTCATATCTATGTTTCATGATAAGATATAATATTCATTGTGAAGTGTTATGCATTCCTCGTCTACACTTCAAATGAATGTAAATGCGACACTTCCTTGCTAGGAAATAGCGTCTGCAGATGTCTAGGTATCGTAGCAATAGAGTTCTAATGCTTCTTAAAACGCGATATCGCATCCCATTTCTATGTTTCATGGTAAGATATAATATGATTTGCGAAGTGTTATGTATTCCTCGTCTACACTTCAAATGAATGTAAATGCGACACTTCCTTGCAAGGAAATAGCGTTTGCAAATGTCTACCTATCGTAGCAATAGTGTTCTAATGCTTCTTAAAACGCGATATCGCATCTCATTTCTATGTTTCATGATAAGATATAATATGATTTGCGAAGTGTCATGTGTTCCTCGTCTACACTTCAATTGAATGTAAATGCGACACTTCCTTGCAAGGAAATAGCGCTTGCAGATGTCTACGTATCGTAGCAATAGAGTTCTTATGATTCTTAAAACGCGATATCGCATCTCATTTCTATGTTTCATGGTAAGATATAATATGATTTGCGAAGTGTTATGTATTCCTCGTCTACACATAAAATGAATGTAAATGCGACACTTCTTTGCAAGGATATAGCGTTTGCAGATGTCTACGTATCGTAGCAATAGAGTTCTTATGATTCTTAGAACGCGATATCGTATCTCATTTCTATGTTTCATGGTAAGATATAATATGATTTGCGAAGTGTTATGTATTCCTCGTCTACACATCAACTGAATGTAAATGCGACACTTCCTTGCAAGGAAATAGCGTTTGCAAATGTCTACCTATCGTAGCAATAGAGTTCTAATGCTTCTTAAAACGAGATATTGCATCTCATATCTATGTTTCATGATAAGATATAATATTCATTGTGAAGTGTTATGTATTCCTCGTCTACACATCAAATGAATGTAAATGCTACACATCCTTGCAGGGAAATAGCGTTTGCAGATGTCTACGTATCGTAGCAATAGAGTTCTAATGCTTCTTAAAACGCGATATCGCATCTCATTTCTATGTTTCATGGTAAGATATAATATGATTTGCGAAGTGTTATGTATTCCTCGTCTACACATCAACTGAATGTAAATGCGACACTTCCTTGCAAGGAAATAGCGTTTGCAAATGTCTACCTATCGTAGCAATAGTGTTCTAATGCTTCTTAAAACGCGATATCGCATCTCATTTCTATGTTTCATGATAAGATATAATATGATTTGCGAAGTGTCATGTATTCCTCGTCTACACTTCAAATGAATGTAAATGCGACACTTCCTTGCAAGGAAATAGCGTTTGCAGATGTCTACCTATCGTAGCAATAGTGTTCTAATGCTTCTTAAAACGCGATATCGCATCTCATTTCTATGTTTCATGATAAGATATAATATGATTTGCGAAGTGTCATGTATTCCTCGTCTACACTTCAAATGAAAGTAAATGCGACATTTCCTTGCTAGGAAATAGCGTCTGCAGATGTCTAGGTATCGTAGCAATAGAGTTCTAATGCTTCTTAAAACGAGATATCGCATCTCATATCTATGTTTCATGATAAGATATAATATTCATTGTGAAGTGTTATGCATTCCTCGTCTACACTTCAAATGAATGTAAATGCGACACTTCCTTGCAAGGAAATAGCGTTTGCAGATGTCTACGTATCGTAGCAATAGAGTTCTTATGATTCTTAAAAGGCGATATCGCATCTCATTTCTATGTTTCATGGTACGATATAATATGACTTGCGAAGTGTTATGTATTCCTCGTCTACACTTCAAGTGAATGTAAATGCGACACTTCCTTGCTAGGAAATAGCGTCTGCAGATGTCTAGGTATCGTAGCAATAGAGTTCTAATGCTTCTTAGAACGCGATATCGCATCTCATTTCTATGTTTCATTGTAAGATATAATATGATTTGCGAAGTGTTATGTATTCCTCGTCTACACTTCAAATGAATGTAAATGCGACACTTCCTTGCAAGGAAATAGCGTTTGCAAATGTCTACCTATCGTAGCAATAGTGTTCTAATGCTTCTTAAAACGCGATATCGCATCTCATTTCTATGTTTCATGATAAGATATAATATGATTTGCGAAGTGTCATGTATTCCTCGTCTACACTTCAAATGAATGTAAATGCGACACTTCCTTGCTAGGAAATAGCGTCTGCAGATGTCTAGGTATCGTAGCAATAGAGTTCCAATGCTTCTTAAAACGAGATATTGCATCTCATATCTATGTTTCATGATAAGATATAATATACATTGTGAAGTGTTATGCATTCCTCGTCTACACTTCAAATGAATGTAAATGCGACACTTCCTTGCAAGGAAATAGCGTTTGCAGATGTCTACGTATCGTATCAATAGAGTTCTTATGATTCTTAAAACGCGATATCGCATCTCATTTCTATGTTTCATGGTAAGATATAATATGATTTGCGAAGTGTTATGTATTCCTCGTCTACACTTCAAATGAATGTAAATGCGACACTTCCTTGCAAGGAAATAGCGTTTGCAGATGTCTACGTATCGTAGCAATAGAGTTCTAATGCTTCTTAAAACGCGATATCGCATCTCATTTCTATTGTTCATGGTAAGATATAATATGATTTGCGAAGTGTTATGTATTCCTCGTCTACACTTCAAATGAATGTAAATGCGACACTTCCTTGCAAGGAAATAGCGTTTGCAGATGTCTACGTATCGTAGCAATAGAGTTCTAATGCTTCTTAAAACGCGATATCGCATCTCATTTCTATGTTTCATGGTAAGATATAATATGATTTGCGAAGTGTTATGTATTCCTCGTCTACACATCAACTGAATGTAAATGCGACACTTCCTTGCAAGGAAATAGCGTTTGCAGATGTCTACGTATCGTAGCAATAGAGTTCTAATGCTTCTTAAAACGCGATATCGCATCTCATTTCTATGTTTCATGGTAAGATATAATATGACTTGCGAAGTGTTATGTATTCCTCGTCTACACTTCAAATGAATGTAAATGCGACACTTCCTTGCAAGGAAATAGCGTTTGCAGATGTCTACGTATCGCAGCAATAGAGTTCTAATGCTTCTTAAAACGCGATATCGCATCTCATTTCTATGTTTCATGGTAAGATATAATATGATTTGCGAAGTGTTATGTATTCCTCGTCTACACATCAACTGAATGTAAATGCGACACTTCCTTGCAAGGAAATAGCGTTTGCAAATGTCTACCTATCGTAGCAATAGTGTTCTAATGCTTCTTAAAACGCGATATCGCATCTCATTTTTATGTTTCATGATAAGATATAATATGATTTGCGAAGTGTCATGCATTCCTCGTCTACACTTCAAATGAATGTAAATGCGACACTTCCTTGCAAGGAAATAGCGTTTGCAGATGTCTACGTATCGTAGCAATAGAGTTCTAATGCTTCTTAAAACGCGATATCGCATCTCATTTCTATGTTTCATGGTAAGATATAATATGATTTGCGAAGTGTTATGTATTCCTCGTCTACACTTCAAATGAATGTAAATGCGACACTTCCTTGCAAGGAAATAGCGTTTGCAAATGTCTGCCTATCGTAGCAATAGTGTTCTAATGCTTCTTAAAACGCGATATCGCATCTCATTTCTATGTTTCATGATAAGATATAATATGATTTGCGAAGTGTCATGTATTCCTCGTCTACACTTCAAATGAATGTAAATGCGACACTTCCTTGCTAGGAAATAGCGTCTGCAGATGTCTAGGTATCGTAGCAATAGAGTTCTAATGCTTCTTAAAACGAGATATTGCATCTCATATCTATGTTTCATGATAAGATATAATATACATTGTGAAGTGTTATGCATTCCTCGTCTACACTTCAAATGAATGTAAATGCGACACTTCCTTGCAAGGAAATAGCGTTTGCAGATGTCTACGTATCGTAGCAATAGAGTTCTAATGCTTCTTAAAACGCGATATCGCATCTCATTTCTATGTTTCATGGTACGATATAATATGACTTGCGAAGTGTTATGTATTCCTCGTCTACACTTCAAGTGAATGTAAATGCGACACTTCCTTGCTAGGAAATAGCGTCTGCAGATGTCTAGGTATCGTAGCAATAGAGTTCTAATGCTTCTTAGAACGCGATATCGCATCTCATTTCTATGTTTCATGGTAAGATATAATATGATTTGCGAAGTGTTATGTATTCCTCGTCTACACTTCAAATGAATGTAAATGCGACACTTCCTTGCAAGGAAATAGCGTTTGCAAATGTCTACCTATCGTAGCAATAGTGTTCTAATGCTTCTTAAAACGCGATATCGCATCTCATTTCCATGTTTCATGATAAGATATAATATGATTTGCGAAGTGTCATGTATTCCTCGTCTACACTTCAAATGAATGTAAATGCGACACTTCCTTGCTAGGAAATAGCGTCTGCAGATGTCTAGGTATCGTATCAATAGAGTTCTAATGCTTCTTAAAACGAGATATTGCATCTCATATCTATGTTTCATGATAAGATATAATATACATTGTGAAGTGTTATGCATTCCTCGTCTACACTCAAATGAATGTAAATGCGACACTTCCTTGCAAGGAAATAGCGTTTGCAGATGTCTACGTATCGTAGCAATAGAGTTCTTATGATTCTTAAAACGCGATATCGCATCTCATTTCTATGTTTCATGGTAAGATATAATATGATTTGCGATGTGTTATGTATTCCTCGTCTACACTTCAAATGAATGTAAATGCGACACTTCCTTGCAAGGAATAGCGTTTGCAGATGTCTACGTATCGTAGCAATAGAGTTCTAATGCTTCTTAAAACGCGATATCGCATCTCATTTCTAGGTTTCATGGTAAGATATAATATGATTTGCGAATTGTTATGTATTCCTCGTCTACACTTCAAATGAATGTAAATGCGACACTTCCTTGCAAGGAAATAGCGTTTGCAGATGTCTACGTATCGTAGCAATAGAGTTCTAATGCTTCTTAAAACGCGATATCGCATCTCATTTCTATGTTTCATGGTAAGATATAATATGATTTGCGAAGTGTTATGTATTCCTCGTCTACACATCAACTGAATGTAAATGCGACACTTCCTTGCAAGGAAATAGCGTTTGCAGATGTCTACGTATCGTAGCAATAGAGTTCTAATGCTTCTTAAAACGCGATATCGCATCTCATTTCTATGTTTCATGGTAAGATATAATATGACTTGCGAAGTGTTATGTATTCCTCGTCTACACTTCAAATGAATGTAAATGCGACACTTCCTTGCAAGGAAATAGTGTTTGCAGATGTCTACGTATCGCAGCAATAGTGTTCTAATGCTTCTTAAAACGCGATATCGCATCTCATTTCTATGTTTCATGGTAAGATATAATATGATTTGCGAAGTGTTATGTATTCCTCGTCTACACATCAACTGAATGTAAATGCGACACTTCCTTGCAAGGAAATAGCGTTTGCAAATGTCTACCTATCGTAGCAATAGTGTTCTAATGCTTCTTAAAACGCGATATCGCATCTCATTTCTATGTTTCATGGTAAGATATAATATGACTTGCGAAGTGTTATGTATTCCTCGTCTACACTTCAAATGAATGTAAATGCGACACTTCCTTGCAAGGAAATAGCGTTTGCAGATGTCTACGTATCGCAGCAATAGAGTTCTAATGCTTCTTAAAACGCGATATCGCATCTCATTTCTATGTTTCATGGTAAGATATAATATGATTTGCGAAGTGTTATGTATTCCTCGTCTACACATCAACTGAATGTAAATGCGACACTTCCTTGCAAGGAAATAGCGTTTGCAAATGTCTACCTATCGTAGCAATAGTGTTCTAATGCTTCTTAAAACGCGATATCGCATCTCATTTTTATGTTTCATGATAAGATATAATATGATTTGCGAAGTGTCATGCATTCCTCGTCTACACTTCAAATGAATGTAAATGCGACACTTCCTTGCAAGGAAATAGCGTTTGCAGATGTCTACGTATCGTAGCAATAGAGTTCTAATGCTTCTTAAAACGCGATATCGCATCTCATTTCTATGTTTCATGGTAAGATATAATATGATTTGCGAAGTGTTATGTATTCCTCGTCTACACTTCAAATGAATGTAAATGCGACACTTCCTTGCAAGGAAATAGCGTTTGCAAATGTCTGCCTATCGTAGCAATAGTGTTCTAATGCTTCTTAAAACGCGATATCGCATCTCATTTCTATGTTTCATGATAAGATATAATATGATTTGCGAAGTGTCATGTATTCCTCGTCTACACTTCAAATGAATGTAAATGCGACACTTCCTTGCTAGGAAATAGCGTCTGCAGATGTCTAGGTATCGTAGCAATAGAGTTCTAATGCTTCTTAAAACGAGATATTGCATCTCATATCTATGTTTCATGATAAGATATAATATACATTGTGAAGTGTTATGCATTCCTCGTCTACACTTCAAATGAATGTAAATGCGACACTTCCTTGCAAGGAAATAGCGTTTGCAGATGTCTACGTATCGTAGCAATAGAGTTCTAATGCTTCTTAAAACGCGATATCGCATCTCATATCTATGTTTCATGGTACGATATAATATGACTTGCGAAGTGTTATGTATTCCTCGTCTACACTTCAAGTGAATGTAAATGCGACACTTCCTTGCTAGGAAATAGCGTCTGCAGATGTCTAGGTATCGTAGCAATAGAGTTCTAATGCTTCTTAGAACGCGATATCGCATCTCATTTCTATGTTTCATGGTAAGATATAATATGATTTGCGAAGTGTTATGTATTCCTCGTCTACACTTCAAATGAATGTAAATGCGACACTTCCTTGCAAGGAAATAGCGTTTGCAAATGTCTACCTATCGTAGCAGTAGTGTTCTAATGCTTCTTAAAACGCGATATCGCATCTCATTTCTATGTTTCATGATAAGATATAATATGATTTGCGAAGTGTCATGTATTCCTCGTCTACACTTCAAATGAATGTAAATGCGACACTTCCTTGCTAGGAAATAGCGTCTGCAGATGTCTAGGTATCGTATCAATAGAGTTCTAATGCTTCTTAAAACGAGATATTGCATCTCATATCTATGTTTCATGATAAGATATAATATACATTGTGAAGTGTTATGCATTCCTCGTCTACACTCAAATGAATGTAAATGCGACACTTCCTTGCAAGGAAATAGCGTTTGCAGATGTCTACGTATCGTAGCAATAGAGTTCTTATGATTCTTAAAACGCGATATCGCATCTCATTTCTATGTTTCATGGTAAGATATAATATGATTTGCGATGTGTTATGTATTCCTCGTCTACACTTCAAATGAATGTAAATGCGACACTTCCTTGCAAGGAAATAGCGTTTGCAGATGTCTACGTATCGTAGCAATAGAGTTCTAATGCTTCTTAAAACGCGATATCGCATCTCATTTCTAGGTTTCATGGTAAGATATAATATGATTTGCGAATTGTTATGTATTCCTCGTCTACACTTCAAATGAATGTAAATGCGACACTTCCTTGCAAGGAAATAGCGTTTGCAGATGTCTACGTATCGTAGCAATAGAGTTCTAATGCTTCTTAAAACGCGATATCGCATCTCATTTCTATGTTTCATGGTAAGATATAATATGATTTGCGAAGTGATATGTATTCCTCGTCTACACATCAACTGAATGTAAATGCGACACTTCCTTGCAAGGAAATAGCGTTTGCAGATGTCTACGTATCGTAGCAATAGAGTTCTAATGCTTCTTAAAACGCGATATCGCATCTCATTTCTATGTTTCATGGTAAGATATAATATGACTTGCGAAGTGTTATGTATTCCTCGTCTACACTTCAAATGAATGTAAATGCGACACTTCCTTGCAAGGAAATAGTGTTTGCAGATGTCTACGTATCGCAGCAATAGTGTTCTAATGCTTCTTAAAACGCGATATCGCATCTCATTTCTATGTTTCATGGTAAGATATAATATGATTTGCGAAGTGTTATGTATTCCTCGTCTACACATCAACTGAATGTAAATGCGACACTTCCTTGCAAGGAAATAGCGTTTGCAAATGTCTACCTATCGTAGCAATAGTGTTCTAATGCTTCTTAAAACGCGATATCGCATCTCATTTTTATGTTTCATGATAAGATATAATATGATTTGCGAAGTGTCATGCATTCCTCGCCTACACTTCAAATGAATGTAAATGCGACACTTCCTTGCAAGGAAATAGCGTTTGCAGATGTCTACGTATCGTAGCAATAGAGTTCTAATGCTTCCTAAAACGCGATATCGCATCTCATTTCTATGTTTCATGATAAGATATAATATGATTTGCGAAGTGTCATGTATTCCTCGTCTACACTTCAAATGAATGTAAATGCGACACTTCCTTGCTAGGAAATAGCGTCTGCAGATGTCTAGGTATCGTAGCAATAGAGTTCTAATGCTTCTTAAAACGCGATATCGCATCTCATTTCTATGTTTCATGGTAAGATATAATATGACTTGCGAAGTGTTATGTATTCCTCGTCTACACTTCAAATGAATGTAAATGCGACACTTCCTTGCTAGGAAATAGCGTCTGCAGATGTCTAGGTATCGTAGCAATAGAGTTCTAATGCTTCTTAAAACGCGATATCGCATCTCATTTCTATGTTTCATGGTAAGATATAATATGATTTGCGAAGTGTTCTGTATTCCTCGTCTACACTTCAAATGAATGTAAATGCGACACTTCCTTGCAAGGAAATAGCGTTTGCAAATGTCTACCTATCGTAGCAATAGTGTTCTAATGCTTCTTAAAACGCGATATCGCATCTCATTTCTATGTTTCATGATAAGATATAATATGATTTGCGAAGTGTCATGTATTCCTCGTCTACACTTCAAATGAAAGTAAATGCGACACTTCCTTGCTAGGAAATAGCGTCTGCAGATGTCTAGGTATCGTAGCAATAGAGTTCTAATGCTTCTTAAAACGAGATATTGCATCTCATATCTATGTTTCATGATAAGATATAATATTCATTGTGAAGTGTTATGCATTCCTCGTCTACACTTCAAATGAATGTAAATGCGACACTTCCTTGCAAGGAAATAGCGTTTGCAGATGTCTACGTATCGTAGCAATAGAGTTCTTATGATTCTTAAAACGCGATATCGCATCTCATTTCTATGTTTCATGGTAAGATATAATATGACTTGCGAAGTGTTATGTATTCCTCGTCTACACTTCAAATGAATGTAAATGCGACACTTCCTTGCAAGGAAATAGCGTTTGAAGATGTCTACGTATCGCAGCAATAGAGTTCTAATGCTTCTTAAAACGCGATATCGCATCTCATTTCTATGTTTCATGGTAAGATATAATATGATTTGCGAAGTGTTATGTATTCCTCGTCTACACATCAACTGAATGTAAATGCGACACTTCCTTGCAAGGAAATAGCGTTTGCAAATGTCTACCTATCGTAGCAATAGTGTTCTAATGCTTCTTAAAACGCGATATCGCATCTCATTTTTATGTTTCATGATAAGATATAATATGATTTGCGAAGTGTCATGCATTCCTCGTCTACACTTCAAATGAATGTAAATGCGACACTTCCTTGCAAGGAAATAGCGTTTGCAGATGTCTACGTATCGTAGCAATAGAGTTCTAATGCTTCCTAAAACGCGATATCGCATCTCATTTCTATGTTTCATGGTAAGATATAATATGACTTGCGAAGTGTTATGTATTCCTCGTCTACACTTCAAATGAATGTAAATGCGACACTTCCTTGCTAGGAAATAGCGTCTGCAGATGTCTAGGTATCGTAGCAGTAGAGTTCTAATGCTTCTTAAAACGCGATATCGCATCTCACTTCTATGTTTCATGGTAAGATATAATATGATTTGCGAAGTGTTGTGTATTCCTCGTCTACACTTCAAATGAATGTAAATGCGACACTTCCTTGCAAGGAAATAGCGTTTGCAGATGTCTACGTATCGTAGCAATAGAGTTCTAATGCTTCTTAAAACGCGATATCGCATCTCATTTCTATGTTTCATGGTAAGATATAATATGATTTGCGAAGTGTTATGTATTCCTCGTCTACACATCAACTGAATGTAAATGCGACACTTCCTTGCAAGGAAATAGCGTTTGCAAATGTCTACCTATCGTAGCAATAGTGTTCTAATGCTTCTTAAAACGCGATATCGCATCTCATTTCTATGTTTCATGATAAGATATAATATGATTTGCGAAGTGTTCTGTATTCCTCGTCTACACTTCAAATGAATGTAAATGCGACTTCCTTGCAAGGAAATAGCGTTTGCAGATGTCTACGTATCGTAGCAATAGAGTTCTAATGCTTCTTAAAACGCGATATCGCATCTCATTTCTATGTTTCATGGTAAGATATAATATGATTTGCGAAGTGTTATGTATTCCTCGTCTACACATCAAATGAATGTAAATGCGACACTTCCTTGCAAGGAAATAGCGTTTGCAGATGTCTACGTATCGTAGCAATAGAGTTCTAATGCTTCTTAAAACGCGATATCGCATCTCATTTCTATGTTTCATGGTAAGATATAATATGACTTGCGAAGTGTTATGTATTCCTCGTCTACACTTCAAATGAATGTAAATGCGACACTTCCTTGCAAGGAAATAGCGTTTGCAGATGTCTACGTATCGCAGCAATAGAGTTCTAATGCTTCTTAAAACGCGATATCGCATCTCATTTCTATGTTTCATGGTAAGATATAATATGATTTGCGAAGTGTTATGTATTCCTCGTCTACACATCAACTGAATGTAAATGCGACACTTCCTTGCAAGGAAATAGCGTTTGCAAATGTCTACCTATCGTAGCAATAGTGTTCTAATGCTTCTTAAAACGCGATATCGCATCTCATTTTTATGTTTCATGATAAGATATAATATGATTTGCGAAGTGTCATGCATTCCTCGTCTACACTTCAAATGAATGTAAATGCGACACTTCCTTGCAAGGAAATAGCGTTTGCAGATGTCTACGTATCGTAGCAATAGAGTTCTAATGCTTCCTAAAACGCGATATCGCATCTCATTTCTATGATTCATGATAAGATATAATATGATTTGCGAAGTGTCATGTATTCCTCGTCTACACATCAACTGAATGTAAATGCGACACTTCCTTGCAAGGAAATAGCGTTTGCAAATGTCTACCTATCGTAGCAATAGTGTTCTAATGCTTCTTAAAACGCGATATCGCATCTCATTTTTATGTTTCATGATAAGATATAATATGATTTGCGAAGTGTCATGTATTCCTCGTCTACACTTCAAATGAATGTAAATGCGACACTTCCTTGCAAGGAAATAGCGTTTGCAGATGTCTACGTATCGTAGCAATAGAGTTCTTATGATTCTTAAAACGCGATATCGCACCTCATTTCTATGTTTCATGGTAAGATATAATATGATTTGCGAAGTGTTATGTATTCCTCGTCTACACTTCAAATGAATGTAAATGCGACACTTCTTTGCAAGGAAATAGCGTCTGCAGAAGTCAACGTATCGTTGCAATAGAGTTCCTATGATTCTTAAAACGCGATATCGCATCTCATTTCTATTTTTCATGGTAAGATATAATATTATTTGCGAAGTGTTATGTATTCCTCGTCTACACATCAAATGAATGTAAATGCTACACTTCCTTGCAAGGAAATAGCGTTTGCAGATGTCTACGTATCGTAGCAATGGATTTCTAATGCTTCTTAAAAGGCGATATCGCATCTCATTTCTATGTTTCATGGTAAGGTATAATATGATTTGCGAAGTGTTATGTATTCCTCGTCTACACTTCAAATGAATGTAAATGCGACACTTCCTTGCAAGGAAATAGCGTTTGCAGATGTCTACGTATCGCAGCAATAGAGTTCTAATGCTTCTTAAAACGCGATATCGCATCTCATTTCTATGTTTCATGGTAAGATATAATATGATTTGCGAAGTGTTATGTATTCCTCGTCTACACATCAACTGAATGTAAATGCGACACTTCCTTGCAAGGAAATAGCGTTTGCAAATGTCTACCTATCGTAGCAATAGTGTTCTAATGCTTCTTAAAACGCGATATCGCATCTCATTTTTATGTTTCATGATAAGATATAATATGATTTGCGAAGTGTCATGCATTCCTCGTCTACAATTCAAATGAATGTAAATGCGACACTTCCTTGCAAGGAAATAGCGTTTGCAGATGTCTACGTATCGTAGCAATAGAGTTCTAATGCTTCCTAAAACGCGATATCGCATCTCATTTCTATGATTCATGATAAGATATAATATGATTTGCGAAGTGTCATGTATTCCTCGTCTACACATCAACTGAATGTAAATGCGACACTTCCTTGCAAGGAAATAGCGTTTGCAAATGTCTACCTATCGTAGCAATAGTGTTCTAATGCTTCTTAAAACGCGATATCGCATCTCATTTTTATGTTTCATGATAAGATATAATATGATTTGCGAAGTGTCATGTATTCCTCGTCTACACTTCAAATGAATGTATATGCGACACTTCCTTGCAAGGAAATAGCGTTTGCAGATGTCTACGTATCGTAGCAATACAGTTCTTATGATTCTTAAAACGCGATATCGCACCTCATTTCTATGTTTCATGGTAAGATATAATATGATTTGCGAAGTGTTATGTATTCCTCGTCTACACTTCAAATGAATGTAAATGCGACACTTCTTTGCAAGGAAATAGCGTCTGCAGAAGTCTACGTATCGTAGCAATAGAGTTCCTATGATTCTTAAAACGCGATATCGCATCTCATTTCTATTTTTCATGGTAAGATATAATATTATTTGCGAAGTGTTATGTATTCCTCGTCTACACATCAAATGAATGTAAATGCTACACTTCCTTGCAAGGAAATAGCGTTTGCAGATGTCTACGTATCGTAGCAATGGATTTCTAATGCTTCTTAAAAGGCGATATCGCATCTCATTTCTATGTTTCATGGTAAGGTATAATATGATTTGCGAAGTGTTATGTATTCCTCGTCTACACTTCAAATGAATGTAAATGCGACACTTCTTTGCAAGGAAATAGCGTTTGCAGATGTCTACGTATCGTAGCAATAGAGTTCTTATGATTCTTAAAACGCGATATCGCATCTCATTTCTATGTTTCATGGTAAGATATAATATGACTTGCGAAGTGTTATGTATTCCTCGTCTACACTTCAAATGAATGTAAATGCGACACTTCCTTGCAAGGAAATAGCGTTTGCAGATGTCTACGTATCGTAGCAATAGAGTTCTAATGCTTCTTAAAACGCGATATCGCATCTCATTTTTATGTTTCATGATAAGATATAATATGATTTGCGAAGTGTCATGTATTCCTCGTCTACACTTCAAATGAATGTAAATGCGACACTTCCTTGCAAGGAAATAGCGTTTGCAGATGTCTACGTATCGTAGCAATAGAGTTCTAATGCTTCCTAAAACGCGATATCGCATCTCATTTCTATGATTCATGATAAGATATAATATGATTTGCGAAGTGTCATGTATTCCTCGTCTACACATCAACTGAATGTAAATGCGACACTTCCTTGCAAGGAAATAGCGTTTGCAAATGTCTACCTATCGTAGCAATAGTGTTCTAATGCTTCTTAAAACGCGATATCGCATCTCATTTTTATGTTTCATGATAAGATATAATATGATTTGCGAAGTGTCATGTATTCCTCGTCTACACTTCAAATGAATGTAAATGCGACACTTCCTTGCAAGGAAATAGCGTTTGCAGATGTCTACGTATCGTAGCAATAGAGTTCTTATGATTCTTAAAACGCGATATCGCACCTCATTTCTATGTTTCATGGTAAGATATAATATGATTTGCGAAGTGTTATGTATTCCTCGTCTACACTTCAAATGAATGTAAATGCGACACTTCTTTGCAAGGAAATAGCGTCTGCAGAAGTCAACGTATCGTTGCAATAGAGTTCCTATGATTCTTAAAACGCGATATCGCATCTCATTTCTATTTTTCATGGTAAGATATAATATTATTTGCGAAGTGTTATGTATTCCTCGTCTACACATCAAATGAATGTAAATGCTACACTTCCTTGCAAGGAAATAGCGTTTGCAGATGTCTACGTATCGTAGCAATGGATTTCTAATGCTTCTTAAAAGGCGATATCGCATCTCATTTCTATGTTTCATGGTAAGGTATAATATGATTTGCGAAGTGTTATGTATTCCTCGTCTACACTTCAAATGAATGTAAATGCGACACTTCCTTGCAAGGAAATAGCGTTTGCAGATGTCTACGTATCGCAGCAATAGAGTTCTAATGCTTCTTAAAACGCGATATCGCATCTCATTTCTATGTTTCATGGTAAGATATAATATGATTTGCGAAGTGTTATGTATTCCTCGTCTACACATCAACTGAATGTAAATGCGACACTTCCTTGCAAGGAAATAGCGTTTGCAAATGTCTACCTATCGTAGCAATAGTGTTCTAATGCTTCTTAAAACGCGATATCGCATCTCATTTTTATGTTTCATGATAAGATATAATATGATTTGCGAAGTGTCATGCATTCCTCGTCTACAATTCAAATGAATGTAAATGCGACACTTCCTTGCAAGGAAATAGCGTTTGCAGATGTCTACGTATCGTAGCAATAGAGTTCTAATGCTTCCTAAAACGCGATATCGCATCTCATTTCTATGATTCATGATAAGATATAATATGATTTGCGAAGTGTCATGTATTCCTCGTCTACACATCAACTGAATGTAAATGCGACACTTCCTTGCAAGGAAATAGCGTTTGCAAATGTCTACCTATCGTAGCAATAGTGTTCTAATGCTTCTTAAAACGCGATATCGCATCTCATTTTTATGTTTCATGATAAGATATAATATGATTTGCGAAGTGTCATGTATTCCTCGTCTACACTTCAAATGAATGTATATGCGACACTTCCTTGCAAGGAAATAGCGTTTGCAGATGTCTACGTATCGTAGCAATACAGTTCTTATGATTCTTAAAACGCGATATCGCACCTCATTTCTATGTTTCATGGTAAGATATAATATGATTTGCGAAGTGTTATGTATTCCTCGTCTACACTTCAAATGAATGTAAATGCGACACTTCTTTGCAAGGAAATAGCGTCTGCAGAAGTCTACGTATCGTAGCAATAGAGTTCCTATGATTCTTAAAACGCGATATCGCATCTCATTTCTATTTTTCATGGTAAGATATAATATTATTTGCGAAGTGTTATGTATTCCTCGTCTACACATCAAATGAATGTAAATGCTACACTTCCTTGCAAGGAAATAGCGTTTGCAGATGTCTACGTATCGTAGCAATGGATTTCTAATGCTTCTTAAAAGGCGATATCGCATCTCATTTCTATGTTTCATGGTAAGGTATAATATGATTTGCGAAGTGTTATGTATTCCTCGTCTACACTTCAAATGAATGTAAATGCGACACTTCTTTGCAAGGAAATAGCGTTTGCAGATGTCTACGTATCGTAGCAATAGAGTTCTTATGATTCTTAAAACGCGATATCGCATCTCATTTCTATGTTTCATGGTAAGATATAATATGACTTGCGAAGTGTTATGTATTCCTCGTCTACACTTCAAATGAATGTAAATGCGACACTTCCTTGCAAGGAAATAGCGTTTGCAGATGTCTACGTATCGTAGCAATAGAGTTCTAATGCTTCTTAAAACGCGATATCGCACCTCATTTCTATGTTTCATGGTAAGATATAATATGATTTGCGAAGTGTTATGTATTCCTCGTCTACACTTCAAATGAATGTAAATGCGACACTTCCTTGCAAGGAAATAGCGTTTGCAAATGTCTACCTATCGTAGCAATAGTGTTCTAATGCTTCTTAAAACGCGATATCGCATCTCATTTCTATGTTTCATGATAAGATATAATATGATTTGCGAAGTGTCATGTATTCCTCGTCTACACTTCAATTGAATGTAAATGCGACACTTCCTTGCAAGGAAATAGCGTTTGCAGATGTCTACGTATCGTAGCAATAGAGTTCTAATGCTTCTTAAAACGCGATATCGCATCTCATTTCTATGTTTCATGGTAAGATATAATATGATTTGCGAAGTGTTATGTATTCCTCGTCTACACATCAACTGAATGTAAATGCGACACTTCCTTGCAAGGAAATAGCGTTTGCAAATGTCTACCTATCGTAGCAATAGTGTTCTGATGCTTCTTAGAACGCGATATCGCATCTCATTTCTATGTTTCATGGTAAGATATAATATGATTTGCGAAGTGTTATGTATTCCTCGTCTACACATCAAATGAATGTAAATGCGACACTTCCTTGCAAGGAAATAGCGTCTGCAGATGTCTAGGTATCGTAGCAATAGAGTTCTAATGCTTCTTAGAACGCGATATCGCATCTCATTTCTATGTTTCATGGTAAGATATAATATGAATTGCGAAGTGTTATGTATTCCTCGTCTACACTTCAAATGAATGTAAATGCGACACTTCCTTGCAAGGAAATAGCGTTTGCAAATGTCTACCTATCGTAGCAATAGTGTTCTAATGCTTCTTAAAACGCGATATCGCATCTCATTTCTATGTTTCATGATAAGATATAATATGATTTGCGAAGTGTCATGTATTCCTCGTCTACACGTCAAATGAATGTAAATGCGACACTTCCTTGCTAGGAAATAGCGTCTGCAGATGTCTAAGTATCGTAGCAATAGAGTTCTAATGCTTCTTAAAACGAGATATCGCATCTCATATCTATGTTTCATGGTAAGATATAATATGATTTGCGAAGTGTTATGTATTCCTCGTCTACACTCAAATGAATGTAAATGCGACACTTCCTTGCAAGGAAATAGCGTTTGCAGATGTCTACGTATCGTAGCAATAGACTTCTAATGCTTCTTAAAACGCGATATCGCATCTCATTTCTGTGTTTCATGGTAAGATATAATATGACTTGCGAAGTGTTATGTATTCCTCGTCTACACTTCAAATGAATGTAAATGCGACACTTCCTTGCTAGGAAATAGCGTTTGCAAATGTCTACCTATCGTAGCAATAGTGTTCTAATGCTTCTTAAAACGCGATATCGCATCTCATTTCTATGTTTCATGATAAGATATAATATGATTTGCGAAGTGTCATGTATTCCTCGTCTACACTTCAATTGAATGTAAATGCGACACTTCCTTGCAGGGAAATAGCGTTTGCAGATGTCTACGTATCGTAGCAATAGAGTTCTAATGCTTCTTAAAACGCGATATCGCATCTCATTTCTATGTTTCATGGTAAGATATAATATGATTTGCGAAGTGTTATGTATTCCTCGTCTACACATCAACTGAATGTAAATGCGACACTTCCTTGCAAGGAAATAGCGTTTGCAAATGTCTACCTATCGTAGCAATAGTGTTCTAATGCTTCTTAAAACGCGATATCGCATCTCATTTTTATGTTTCATGATAAGATATAATATGATTTGCGAAGTGTCATGTATTCCTCGTCTACACTTCAAATGAATGTAAATGCGACACTTCCTTGCAAGGAAATAGCGTTTGCAGATGTCTACGTATCGTAGCAATAGAGTTCTTATGATTCTTAAAACGCGATATCGCACCTCATTTCTATGTTTCATGGTAAGATATAATATGATTTGCGAAGTGTTATGTATTCCTCGTCTACACTTCAAATGAATGTAAATGCGACACTTCTTTGCAAGGAAATAGCGTTTGCAGAAGTCTACGTATCGTAGCAATAGAGTTCTTATGATTCTTAAAACGCGATATCGCATCTCATTTCTATGTTTCATGGTAAGATATAATATTATTTGCGAAGTGTTATGTATTCCTCGTCTACACATCAAATGAATGTAAATGCTACACTTCCTTGCAAGGAAATAGCGTTTGCAGATGCCTACGTATCGTAGCAATGGATTTCTAATGCTTCTTAAATGGCGATATCGCATCTCATTTCCATGTTTCATGGTAAGGTATAATATGATTTGCGAAGTGTTATGTATTCCTCGTCTACACTTCAAATGAATGTAAATGCGACACTTCCTTGCAAGGAAATAGCGTTTGCAGATGTCTACGTATCGTAGCAATAGAGTTCTTATGATTCTTAAAACGCGATATCGCATCTCATTTCTATGTTTCATGGTAAGATATAATATGACTTGCGAAGTGTTATGTATTCCTCGTCTACACATCAAATGAATGTAAATGCGACACTTCCTTGCAAGGAAATAGCGTTTGCAGATGTCTACGTATCGTAGCAATAGAGTTCTAATGCTTCTTAAAACGCGATATCGCATCTCATTTCTATGTTTCATGGTAAGATATAATATGACTTGCGAAGTGTTATGTATTCCTCGTCTACACTTCAAATGAATGTAAATGCGACACTTCCTTGCTAGGAAATAGCGTTTGCAAATATCTACCTATCGTAGCAATAGTGTTCTAATGCATCTTAAAACGCGATATCGCATCTCATTTCTATGTTTCATGATAAGATATAATATGATTTGCGAAGTGTCATGTATTCCTCGTCTACACTTCAAATGAATGTAAATGCGACACTTCCTTGCAAGGAAATAGCGTTTGCAGATGTCTACGTATCGTAGCAATAGAGTTCTTATGATTCTTAAAACGCGATATCGCACCTCATTTCTATGTTTCATGGTAAGATATAATATGATTTGCGAAGTGTTATGTATTCCTCGTCTACACTTCAAATGAATGTAAATGCGACACTTCTTTGCAAGGAAATAGCGTCTGCAGAAGTCTACGTATCGTAGCAATAGAGTTCCTATGATTCTTAAAACGCGATATCGCATCTCATTTCTATGTTTCATGGTAAGATATAATATTATTTGCGAAGTGTTATGTATTCCTCGTCTACACATCAAATGAATGTAAATGCTACACTTCCTTGCAAGGAAATAGCGTTTGCAGATGTCTACGTATCGTAGCAATGGATTTCTAATGCTTCTTAAAAGGCGATATCGCATCTCATTTCTATGTTTCATGGTAAGGTATAATATGATTTGCGAAGTGTTATGTATTCCTCGTCTACACTTCAAATGAATGTAAATGCGACACTTCTTTGCAAGGAAATAGCGTTTGCAGATGTCTACGTATCGTAGCAATAGAGTTCTTATGATTCTTAAAACGCGATATCGCATCTCATTTCTATGTTTCATGGTAAGATATAATATGACTTGCGAAGTGTTATGTATTCCTCGTCTACACTTCAAATGAATGTAAATGCGACACTTCCTTGCAAGGAAATAGCGTTTGCAAATGTCTACCTATCGTAGCAATAGTGTTCTAATGCTCCTTAAAACGCGATATCGCATCTCATTTCTATGTTTCATGATAAGATATAATATGATTTGCGAAGTGTCATGTATTCCTCGTCTACACTTCAATTGAATGTAAATGCGACACTTCCTTGCAAGGAAATAGCGTTTGCAGATGTCTACGTATCGTAGCAATAGAGTTCTAATGCTTCTTAAAACGCGATATCGCATCTCATTTCTATGTTTCACGGTAAGATATAATATGATTTGCGAAGTGTTATGTATTCCTCGTCTACACATCAACTGAATGTAAATGCGACACTTCCTTGCAAGGAAATAGCGTTTGCAAATGTCTACCTATCGTAGCAATAGTGTTCTAATGCTTCTTAAAACGCGATATCGCATCTCATTTCTATGTTTCATGGTAAGATATAATATGATTTGCGAAGTGTTATGTATTCCTCGTCTACACATCAAATGAATGTAAATGCGACACTTCCTTGCAAGGAAATAGCGTTTGCAGGTGTCTACGTATCGTAGCAATAGAGTTCTAATGCTTCTTAAAACGCGATATCGCATCTAATTTGTATGTTTCATGGTAAGATATAATATGACTTGCGAAGTGTTATGTATTCCTCGTCTACACTTCAAATGAATGTAAATGCGACACTTCCTTGCTAGGAAATAGCGTCTGCAGATGTCTAGGTATAGTAGCAATAGAGTTCTAATGCTTCTTAGAACGCGATATCGCATCTCATTTCTATGTTTCATGGTAAGATATAATATGATTTGCGAAGTGTTATGTATTCCTCGTCTACACTTCAAATGAATGTAAATGCGACACTTCCTTGCAAGGAAATAGCGTTTGCAAATGTCTACCTATCGTAGCAATAGTGTTCTAATGCTTCTTAAAACGCGATATCGCATCTCATTTCTATGTTTCATGATAAGATATAATATGATTTGCGAAGTGTCATGTATTCCTCGTCTACACTTCAAATGAATGTAAATGCGACACTTCCTTGCTAGGAAATAGCGTCTGCAGATGTCTAGGTATCGTAGCAATAGAGTTCTAATGCTTCTTAAAACGAGATATCGCATCTCATATCTATGTTTCATGGTAAGATATAATATGATTTGCGAAGTGTTATGTATTCCTCGTCTACACTCAATTGAATGTAAATGCGACACTTCCTTGCAAGGAAATAGCGTTTGCAGATGTCTACGTATCGTAGCAATAGAGTTCTAATGCTTCTTAAAACGCGATATCGCATCTCATTTCTATGTTTCATGGTAAGATATAATATGACTTGCGGAGTGTTATGTATTCCTCGTCTACACATCAACTGAATATAAATGCGACACTTCCTTGCAAGGAAATAGCGTTTGCAAATGTCTACGTATCGTAGCAATAGAGTTCTAATGCTTCTTAAAACGCGATATCGCATCTCATTTCTATGTTTCATGGTAAGATATAATATGATTTGCGAAGTGTTATGTATTCCTCGTCAACACATCAACTGAATGTAAATGCGACACTTCCTTGCAAGGAAATAGCGTTTGCAGATGTCTACGTATCGTAGCAATAGAGTTCTAATGCTTCTTAAAACGCGATATCGCATCTCATTTCTATGTTTCATGGTAAGATATAATATGATTTGCGAAATGTTATGTATTGCTCGTCTACACATCAACTGAATGTAAATGCGACACTTCCTTGCAAGGAAATAGCGCTTGCAGATGTCTACGTAACGTAGCAATAGAGTTCTTATGATTCTTAAAACGCGATATCGCATCTCATTTCTATGTTTCATGGTAAGATATAATATGATTTGCGAAGTGTTATGTATTCCTCGTCTACACTTCAAATGAATGTAAATGCGACACTTCTTTGCAAGGAAATAGCGTTTGCAGATGTCTACGTATCGTAGCAATAGAGTTCTTATGATTCTTAAAACGCGATATCGCATCTCATTTCTATGTTTCATGGTAAGATATAATATGATTTGCGAAGTGTTATGTATTCCTCGTCTACACATCAAATGAATGTAAATGCGACACTTCCTTGCAAGGAAATAGCGTTTGCAGATGTCTACGTATCGAAGCTATAGAGTTCAAATGCTTCTTAAAAGGAGATATTGCATCTCATATCTATGTTTCATGATAAGATATAATATTCATTGCGAAGTGTTATGCATTCCTCGTCTACGATTCAAATGAATGTAAATGCGACACTTCCTTGCAAGGAAATAGCGTTTGCAGATGTCTACGTATCGTAGCAATAGAGTTCTAATGCTTCTTAAAACGCGATATCGCATCTCATTTCTATGTTTCATGGTAAGATATAATATGATTTGCGAAGTGTCATGTATTCCTCGTCTACACTTCAAATGAATGTAAATGCGACACTTCCTTGCAAGGAAATAGCGTTTGCAGATGTCTACGTATCGTAGCAATGGATTTCTAATGCTTCTTAAAAGGCGATATCGCATCTCATTTCTATGTTTCATGGTAAGGTATAATATGATTTGCGAAGTGTTATGTATTCCTCGTCTACACTTCAAATGAATGTAAATGCGACACTTCTTTGCAAGGAAATAGCGTTTGCAGATGTCTACGTATCGTTGCAATAGAGTTCTTATGATTCTTAAAACGCGATATCGCATCTCATTTCTATGTTTCATGGTAAGATATAATATCATTTGCGGAGTGTTATGTACTCCTCGTCTACACTTCAAATGAATATAAATGCGACACTTCCTTGCAAGGAAATAGCGTTTGCAAATGTCTACCTATCGAAGCAGTAGTGTTCTAATACTTCTTAGAACGCGATGTCGCATCTCATTTCTATGTTTCATGATAAGATATAATATGATTTGCGAACTGTTATGTATTCCTCGTCTACACTTCAAATGAATGTAAATGCGACACTTTCTTGCAAGGAAGTAGCGTTTGCAGATGTCTACGTATCGAAGCAATAGTGTTCAAATGCTTCTTAAAACGAGATATTGCATCTCATATCTATGTTTCATGATAAGATATAATATTCATTGCGAAGTGTTATGCATTCCTCGTCTACGATTCAAATGAATGAAAATGCGACACTTCCTTGCAAGGATATAGCGTTTGCAGATGTCTACGTATCGTAGCAATAGAGTTCTAATGCTTCTTAAAACGCGATATCGCATCTCATTTCTATGTTTCATGGTAAGATATAATATGATTTGCGAAGTGTTATGTATTCCTCGTCTACACTTCAAATCAATGTAAATGCGACACTTTCTTGCAAGGAAATAGCGTTTGCAGATGTCTACGTATCGTAGCATTGGATTTCTGATGCTTCTTAAAACGAGATATTGCATCTCATATCTATGTTTCATGATAAGATATAATATTCATTGCGAAGTGTTATGCATTCCTCGTCTACGATTCAAATGAATGAAAATGCGACACTTCCTTGCAAGGAAATAGCGTTTGCAGATGTCTACGTATCGTAGCAATACAGTTCAAATGCTTCTTAAAACGAGATATTGCATCTCATATCTATTTTTCATGATAAGATATAATATTCATTGCGAAGTGTTATGTATTCCTCGTCTACACTTCAAATGAATGTAAATGCGACACTTCTTTGCAAGGAAATAGCGTTTGCAGATGTCTACGTATCGTAGCAATAGAGTTCTTATGATTCTTAAAACGCGATATCGCATCTCATTTCTATGTTTCATGGTAAGATATAATATGATTTGCGAAGTGTTATGTATTCCTCGTCTACACATCAAACGATTGTAAATGCGACACTTCCTTGCAAGGAAATAGCGTTTGCAGATGTCTACGTATCGAAGCAATAGAGTTCAAATGCTTCTTAAAACGAGATATTGCATCTCATATCTATGTTTCATGATAAGATATAATATTCATTGCGAAGTGTTATGCATTCCTCGTCTACGATTCAAATGAATGTAAATGCGACACTTCCTTGCAAGGAAATAGCGTTGGCAGATGTCTACGTATCGTAGCAATAGAGTTCTAATGCTTCTTAAAACGCGATATCGCATCTCATTTCTATGTTTCATGGTAAGATATAATATGATTTGCGAAGTGTTATGCATTCCTCGTCTACGATTCAAATGAATGAAAATGCGACACTTCCTTGCAAGGAAATAGCGTTTGCAGATGTCTACGTATCGTAGCAATAGAGTTCTAATGCTTCTTAAAACGCGATATCGCATCTCATTTCTATGTTTCATGATAAGATATAATATGATTTGCGAAGTGTCATGTATTCCTCGTCTACACTTCAAATGAATGTAAATGCGACACTTCCTTGCAAGGAAATAGCGTTTGCAAATGTCTACCTATCGTAGCAATAGTGTTCTAATGCTTCTTAAAACGCGATATCGCATCTCATTTCTATGTTTCATGATAAGATATAATATGATTTGCGAAGTGTCATGTATTCCTCGTCTACACTTCAAATGAATGTAAATGCGACACTTCCTTGCAAGGAAATAGCGTTTGCAGATGTCTACGTATCGTAGCAATAGAGTTCTAATGCTTCTTAAAACGCGATATCGCATCTCATTTCTATGTTTCATGGTAAGATATAATATGATTTGCGAAATGTTATGTATTGCTCGTCTACACATCAACTGAATGTAAATGCGACACTTCCTTGCAAGGAAATAGCGCTTGCAGATGTCTACGTAACGTAGCAATAGAGTTCTTATGATTCTTAAAACGCGATATCGCATCTCATTTCTATGTTTCATGGTAAGATATAATATGATTTGCGAAGTGTTATGTATTCCTCGTCTACACTTCAAATGAATGTAAATGCGACACTTCTTTGCAAGGAAATAGCGTTTGCAGATGTCTACGTATCGTAGCAATAGAGTTCTTATGATTCTTAAAACGCGATATCGCATCTCATTTCTATGTTTCATGGTAAGATATAATATGATTTGCGAAGTGTTATGTATTCCTCGTCTACACATCAAATGAATGTAAATGCGACACTTCCTTGCAAGGAAATAGCGTTTGCAGATGTCTACGTATCGAAGCTATAGAGTTCAAATGCTTCTTAAAAGGAGATATTGCATCTCATATCTATGTTTCATGATAAGATATAATATTCATTGCGAAGTGTTATGCATTCCTCGTCTACGATTCAAATGAATGTAAATGCGACACTTCCTTGCAAGGGTATAGCGTTTGCAGATGTCTACGTATCGTGGCAATAGAGTTCTTATGATTCTTAAAACGCGATATCGCATCTCATTTCTATGTTTCATGGTAAGATATAATATGATTTGCGAAGTGTCATGTATTCCTCGTCTACACTTCAAATGAATGTAAATGCGACACTTCCTTGCAAGGAAATAGCGTTTGCAGATGTCTACGTATGATAGCAATGGATTTCTAATGCTTCTTAAAAGGCGATATCGCATCTCATTTCTATGTTTCATGGTAAGGTATAATATGATTTGCGAAGTGTCATGTATTCCTCGTCTACACTTCAAATGAATGTAAATGCGACACTTCTTTGCAAGGAAATAGCGTTTGCAGATGTCTACGTATCGTTGCAATAGAGTTCTTATGATTCTTAAAACGCGATATCGCATCTCATTTCTATGTTTCATGGTAAGATATAATATCATTTGCGGAGTGTTATGTACTCCTCGTCTACACTTCAAATGAATGTAAATGCGACACTTCCTTGCAAGGAAATAGCGTTTGCAAATGTCTACCTTTCGTAGCAGTAGTGTTCTAATACTTCTTAGAACGCGATGTCGCATCTCATTTCTATGTTTCATGGTAAGATATAATATGATTTGCGAACTGTTATGTATTCCTCGTCTACACTTTAAATGAATGTA
Source organism: Xylocopa sonorina (assembly GCF_050948175.1). NCBI lineage: Eukaryota > Metazoa > Arthropoda > Insecta > Hymenoptera > Apidae > Xylocopa > Xylocopa sonorina. The sequence continues at coordinate 56,967 of NW_027490624.1, forward strand.
AATGCGACACTTTCTTGCAAGGAAATAGCGTTTGCAGATGTCTACGTATCGAAGCAATAGAGTTCAAATGCTTCTTAAAACGAGATATTGCATCTCATATCTATGTTTCATGATAAGATATAATATTCATTGCGAAGTGTTATGCATTCCTCGTCTACGATTCAAATGAATGAAAATGCGACCCTTCCTTGCAAGGAAATAGCGTTTGCAGATGTCTACGTATCGTAGCAATAGAGTTCTAATGCTTCTTAAAACGCGATATCGCATCTCATTTCTATGTTTCATGGTAAGATATAATATGATTTGCGAAGTGTTATGTATTCCTCGTCTACACTTCAAATGAATGTAAATGCGACACTTCCTTGCAAGGAAATAGCGTTTGCAAATGTCTACCTATCGTATCAATAGTGTTCTAATGCTTCTTAAAACGCGATATCGCATCTCATTTCTATGTTTCATGATAAGATATAATATGATTTGCGAAGTGTCATGTATTCCTCGTCTACACTTCAATTGAATGTAAATGCGACACTTCCTTGCAAGGAAATAGCGTTTGCAGATGTCTACGTATCGTAGCAATAGAGTTCTGATGCTTCTTAAAACGCGATATCGCATCTCATTTCTATGTTTCATGGTAAGATATAATATGACTTGGGAAGTGTTATGTACTCCTCGTCTACACTTCAAATGAATGTAAATGCGACACTTCCTTGCTAGGAAATAGCGTTTGCAGATGTCTACGTATCGTAGCAATGGATTTCTAATTCTTCTTAAAAGGCGATATCGCATCTCATTTCTATGTTTCATGGTAAGGTATAATATGATTTGCGAAGTGTTATGTATTCCTCGTCTACACTTCAAATGAATGTAAATGCGACACTTCTTTGCAAGGAAATAGCGTTTGCAGATGTCTACGTATCGTAGCAATAGAGTTCTTATGATTCTTAAAACGCGATATCGCATCTCATTTCTATGTTTCATGGTAAGATATAATATGACTTGCGGAGTGTTATGTATTCCTCGTCTACACTTCAAATGAATGTAAATGCGACACTTCCTTGCAAGGAAATAGCGTTTGCAGATGTCTACGTATCGTAGCAATAGAGTTCTAATGCTTCTTAAAACGCGATATCGCATCTCATTTCTATGTTTCATGGTAAGATATAATATGATTTGCGAAGTGTTATGTATTCCTCGTCTACACTTCAAATGAATGTAAATGCGACACTTCCTTGCAAGGAAATAGCGTTTGCAAATGTCTACCTATCGTAGCAATAGTGTTCTAAGCTTCTTAAAACGCGATATCGCATCTCATTTCTATGTTTCATGATATGATATAATATGATTTGCGAAGTGTCATGTATTCCTCGTCTACACTTCAATTGAATGTAAATGCGACACTTCCTTGCAAGGAAATAGCGTTTGCAGATGTCTACGTATCGTAGCAATAGAGTTCTAATGCTTCTTAAAACGCGATATCGCATCTCATTTCTATGTTTCATGGTAAGATATAATATGATTTGCGAAGTGTTATGTATTCCTCGTCTGCACATCAACTGAATGTAAATGCGACACTTACTTGCAAGGAAATAGCGTTTGCAAATGTCTACCTATCGTAGCAATAGTGTTCTAATGCTTCTTAAAACGCGATATCGCATCTCATTTCTATGTTTCATGGTAAGATATAATATGATTTGCGAAGTGTTATGTATTCCTCGTCTACACATCAAATGAATGTAAATGCGACACTTCCTTGCAAGGAAATAGCATTTGCAGATGTCTACGTATCGTAGCAATAGAGTTCTAATGCTTCTTAAAACGCGATATCGCATCTAATTTCTATGTTTCATGGTAAGATATAATATGACTTGCGAAGTGTTATGTATTCCTCGTCTACACTTCAAATGAATGTAAATGCGACACTTCCTTGCTAGGAAATAGCGTCTGCAGATGTCTAGGTATCGTAGCAATAGAGTTCTAATGCTTCTTAGAACGCGATATCGCATCTCATTTCTATGTTTCATGGTAAGATATAATATGATTAGCGAAGTGTTATGTACTCCTCGTCTACACATTAAATGAATGTAAATGCGACACTTCCTTGCAAGGAAATAGCGTTTGCAAATGTCTACCTATCGTAGCAATAGTGTTCTAATGCTTCTTAAAACGCGATATCGCATCTCATTTCTATGTTTCATGATAAGATATAATATGATTTGCGAAGTGTCATGTATTCCTCGTCTACACTTCAAATGAATGTAAATGCGACACTTCCTTGCTAGGAAATAGCGTCTGCAGATGTCTAGGTATCGTAGCAATAGAGTTCTAATGCTTCTTAAAACGAGATATCGCATCTCATATCTATGTTTCATGGTAAGATATAATATGATTTGCGAAGTGTTATGTATTCCTCGTCTACACTCAAATGAATGTAAATGCGACACTTCCTTGCAAGGAAATAGCGTTTGCAGATGTCTACGTATCGTAGCAATAGAGTTCTAATGCTTCTTAAAACGCGATATCGCATCTCATTTCTATGTTTCATGGTAAGATATAACATGACTTGCGAAGTGTTATGTATTCCTCGTCTACACTTCAAATGAATGTAAATGCGACACTTCCTTGCAAGGAAATAGCGTTTGCAGATGTCTACGTATCGTAGCAATAGAGTTCTAATGCTTCTTAAAACGCGATATCGCATCTCATTTCTGTGTTTCATGGTAAGATATAATATGATTTGCGAAGTGTTATGTATTCCTCGTCTACACTTCAAATGAATGTAAATGCGACACTTTCTTGCAAGGAAATAGCGTTTGCAGATGTCTACGTATCGAAGCAATAGAGTTCAAATGCTTCTTAAAACGAGATATTGCATCTCATATCTATGTTTCATGATAAGATATAATATTCATTGCGAAGTGTTATGCATTCCTCGTCTACGATTCAAATGAATGTAAATGCGACACTTCCTTGCAAGGAAATAGCGTTGGCAGATGTCTACGTATCGTAGCAATAGAGTTCTAATGCTTCTTAAAACGCGATATCGCATCTCATTTCTATGTTTCATGGTAAGATATAATATGATTTGCGAAGTGTTATGCATTCCTCGTCTACGATTCAAATGAATGAAAATGCGACACTTCCTTGCAAGGAAATAGCGTTTGCAGATGTCTACGTATCGTAGCAATAGAGTTCTAATGCTTCTTAAAACGCGATATCGCATCTCATTTCTATGTTTCATGATAAGATATAATATGATTTGCGAAGTGTCATGTATTCCTCGTCTACACTTCAAATGAATGTAAATGCGACACTTCCTTGCAAGGAAATAGCGTTTGCAAATGTCTACCTATCGTAGCAATAGTGTTCTAATGCTTCTTAAAACGCGATATCGCATCTCATTTCTATGTTTCATGATAAGATATAATATGATTTGCGAAGTGTCATGTATTCCTCGTCTACACTTCAAATGAATGTAAATGCGACACTTCCTTGCAAGGAAATAGCGTTTGCAAATGTCTACCTATCGTATCAATAGTGTTCTAATGCTTCTTAAAACGCGATATCGCATCTCATTTCTATGTTTCATGGTAAGATATAATATGATTTGCGAAATGTTATGTATTGCTCGTCTACACATCAACTGAATGTAAATGCGACACTTCCTTGCAAGGAAATAGCGCTTGCAGATGTCTACGTAACGTAGCAATAGAGTTCTTATGATTCTTAAAACGCGATATCGCATCTCATTTCTATGTTTCATGGTAAGATATAATATGATTTGCGAAGTGTTATGTATTCCTCGTCTACACTTCAAATGAATGTAAATGCGACACTTCTTTGCAAGGAAATAGCGTTTGCAGATGTCTACGTATCGTAGCAATAGAGTTCTTATGATTCTTAAAACGCGATATCGCATCTCATTTCTATGTTTCATGGTAAGATATAATATGATTTGCGAAGTGTTATGTATTCCTCGTCTACACATCAAATGAATGTAAATGCGACACTTCCTTGCAAGGAAATAGCGTTTGCAGATGTCTACGTATCGAAGCTATAGAGTTCAAATGCTTCTTAAAAGGAGATATTGCATCTCATATCTATGTTTCATGATAAGATATAATATTCATTGCGAAGTGTTATGCATTCCTCGTCTACGATTCAAATGAATGTAAATGCGACACTTCCTTGCAAGGAAATAGCGTTTGCAGATGTCTACGTATCGTGGCAATAGAGTTCTTATGATTCTTAAAACGCGATATCGCATCTCATTTCTATGTTTCATGGTGAGATATAATATGATTTGCGAAGTGTCATGTATTCCTCGTCTACACTTCAAATGAATGTAAATGCGACACTTCCTTGCAAGGAAATAGCGATTGCAGATGTCTACGTATGATAGCAATGGATTTCTAATGCTTCTTAAAAGGCGATATCGCATCTCATTTCTATGTTTCATGGTAAGGTATAATATGATTTGCGAAGTGTTATGTATTCCTCGTCTACACTTCAAATGAATGTAAATGCGACACTTCTTTGCAAGGAAATAGCGTTTGCAGATGTCTACGTATCGTTGCAATAGAGTTCTTATGATTCTTAAAACGCGATATCGCATCTCATTTCTATGTTTCATGGTAAGATATAATATCATTTGCGGAGTGTTATGTACTCCTCGTCTACACTTCAAATGAATGTAAATGCGACACTTCCTTGCAAGGAAATAGCGTTTGCAAATGTCTACCTTTCGTAGCAGTAGTGTTCTAATACTTCTTAGAACGCGATGTCGCATCTCATTTCTATGTTTCATGGTAAGATATAATATGATTTGCGAACTGTTATGTATTCTTCGTCTACACTTTAAATGAATGTAAATGCGACACTTTCTTGCAAGGAAATAGCGTTTGCAGATGTCTACGTATCGAAGCAATAGAGTTCAAATGCTTCTTAAAACGAGATATTGCATCTCATATCTATGTTTCATGATAAGATATAATATTCATTGCGAAGTGTTTTGCATTCCTCGTCTACGATTCAAATGAACGAAAATGCGACCCTTCCTTGCAAGGAAATAGCGTTTGCAGATGTCTACGTATCGTAGCAATAGAGTTCTAATGCTTCTTAAAACGCGATATCGCATCTCATTTCTATGTTTCATGGTAAGATATAATATGATTTGCGAAGTGTTATGTATTCCTCGTCTACACTTCAAATGAATGTAAATGCGACACTTCCTTGCAAGGAAATAGCGTTTGCAAATGTCTACCTATCGTATCAATAGTGTTCTAATGCTTCTTAAAACGCGATATCGCATCTCATTTCTATGTTTCATGATAAGATATAATATGATTTGCGAAGTGTTATGTATTCCTCGTCTACACTTCAATTGAATGTAAATGCGACACTTCCTTGCAAGGAAATAGCGTTTGCAGATGTCTACGTATCGTAGCAATAGAGTTCTGATGCTTCTTAGAACGCGATATCGCATCTCATTTCTATGTTTCATGGTAAGATATAATATGACTTGCGAAGTGTTATGTACTCCTCGTCTACACTTCAAATGAATGTAAATGCGACACTTCCTTGCTAGGAAATAGCGTTTGCAGATGTCTACGTATCGTAGCAATGGATTTCTAATTCTTCTTAAAAGGCGATATCGCATCTCATTTCTATGTTTCATGGTAAGATATAATATGATTTGCGAAGTGTTATGTATTCCTCGTCTACACATCAACTGAATGTAAATGCGACACTTCCTTGCAAGGAAATAGGGCTTGCAGATGTCTAAGTATCGTAGCAATAGAGTTCTTATGATTCTTAAAACGCGATATCGCATCTCATTTCCATGTTTCATGGTAAGATATAATATGACTTGCGAAGTGTTATGTATTCCTCGTCTGCACTTCAAATGAATGTAAATGCGACACTTCTTTGTAAGGAAATAGCGTTTGCAGATGTCTACGTATCGTAGCAATAGAGTTCTTATGATTCTTAAAACGCGATATCGCATCTCATTTCTATGTTTCGTGGTAAGATATAATATTATTTGCGAAGTGTTATGTATTCCTCGTCTACACATCAAATGAATGTAAATGCGACACTTCCTTGCAAGGAAATAGCGTTTGCAGATGTCTACGTATCGTAGCAATGGATTTCTAATTCTTCTTAAAAGGCGATATCGCATCTCATTTCTATGTTTCATGGTAAGGTATAATATGTTTTGCGAAGTGTTATGTATTCCTCGTCTACACTTCAAATGAATGTAAATGCGACACTTCTTTGCAAGGAAATAGCGTTTGCAGATGTCTACGTATCGTAGCAATAGATTTCTTATGATTCTTAAAACGCGATATCGTATCTCATTTCTATGTTTCATGGTAAGATATAATATTATTTGCGAAGTATTATGTATTCCTCGTCTACACATCAAATGAATGTAAATGCGACACTTCCTTGCAAGGAAATAGCGTTTGCAGATGTCTACGTATCGCTGCAATAGAGTTCTTATGATTCTTAAAACGCGATATCGCATCTCATTTCTATGTTTCATGGTAAGATATAATATCATTTGCGGAGTGTTATGTATTCCACGTCTACACTTCAAATGATTGTAAATGCGACACTTCCTTGCAAGGAAATAGCGTTTGCAGATGTCTACGTATCGTAGCAATAGAGTTCTTATGATTCTTAAAACGCGATATCGCATCTCATTTCTATGTTTCATGGTAAGATATAATATGATTTGCGAAGTGTTATATATTCCTCGTCTACACATCAAATGAATGTAAATGCGACACTTCTTTGCAAGGAAATAGCGTTTGTAGATGTCTACGTATCGTAGCAATAGATTTCTTATGATTCTTAAAACGCGAAATCGCATCTCATTTCTATGTTTCATGGTAAGATATAATATGATTTGCGAAATGTTATGTATTCCTCGTCTACACATCAACTGAATGTAAATGCGACACTTCCTTGCAAGGAAATAGCGCTTGCAGATGTCTACGTATCGTAGCAATAGAGTTCTTATGATTCTTAAAACGCGATATCGCATCTCATTTCTATGTTTCATGGTAAGATATAATATGATTTGCGAAGTGTTATGTATTCCTCGTCTACACTTCAAATGAATGTAAATGCGACACTTCTTTGCAAGGAAATAGCGTTTGCAGATGTCTACGTATCGTAGCAATAGAGTTCTTATGATTCTTAAAACGCGATATCGCATCTCATTTCTATGTTTCATGGTAAGATATAGTATTATTTGCGAAGTGTTATGTATTCCTCGTCTACACATCAAATGAATGTAAATGCGACACTTCCTTGCAAGGAAATAGCGTTTGCAGATGTCTACGTATCGTAGCAATGGATTTCTAATGCTTCTTAAAAGGCGATATCGCATCTCATTTCTATGTTTCATAGTAAGGTATAATATGATTTGCGAAGTGTCATCTATTCCTCGTCTACACTTCAAATGAATGTAAATGCGACACTTCCTTGCTAGGAAATAGCGTCTGCAGATGTCTAGGTATCGTAGCAATAGTGTTCTAATGCTTCTTAAACCGCGATATCGCATCTCATTTCTATGTTTCATGGTAAGATATAATATGATTTGCGAAGTGTTATGTATTCCTCGTCTACACTTCAAATGAATGTAAATGCGACACTTCCTTGCAAGGAAATAGCGTTTGCACATGTCTACCTATCGTAGCAATAGTGTTCTGATGCTTCTTAAAACGCGATATCGCATCTCATTTCTATGTTTCATGGTAAGATATAATATGATTTGCGAAGTGTCATGTATTCCTCGTCTACACTTCAAATGAATGTAAATGCGACACTTCCTTGCAAGGAAATAGCGTTTGCAGATGTCTACGTATCGTAGCAATAGAGTTCTAATGCTTCTTGAAACGCGATATCGCATCTCATTTCTATGTTTCATGGTAAGATATAATATGATTTGCGAAGTGTTATGTATTCCTCGTCTACACATCAACTGAATGTAAATGCGACACTTCCTTGCAAGGAAATAGCGTTTGCAAATGTCTACCTATCGTAGCAATAGTGTTCTAATGCTTCTTAAAACGCGATATCCCATCTCATTTCTATGTTTCATGATAAGATATAATATGATTTGCGAAGTGTCATGTATTCCTCGCCTACACTTCAAATGAATGTAAATGCGACACTTCCTTGCAAGGAAATAGCGTTTGCAGATGTCTACGTATCGTAGCAATAGGGTACTAATGCTTCTTAAAACGCGATATCGCATCTCATTTCTATGTTTCATGGTAAGATATAATATGATTTGCGAAATGTTATGTATTCCTCGTCTACACATCAACTGAATGTAAATGCGACACTTCCTTGCAAGGAAATAGCGCTTGCAGATGTCTACGTATCGTAGCAATAGAGTTCTTATGATTCTTAAAACGCGATATCGCATCTCATTTCTATGTTTCATGTTAAGATATAATATGATTTGCGAAGTGTCATGTATTCCTCGTCTACACTTCAAATGAATGTAAATGCGACACTTCCTTGCAAGGAAATAGCGTTTGCAGATGTCTAGGTATCGTAGCAATGGATTTCTAATGCTTCTTAAAAGGCGATATCGCATCTCATTTCTATGTTTCATGGTAAGATATAATATCATTTGCGGAGTGTTATGTATTCCACGTCTACACTTCAAATGAATGTAAATGCGACACTTCCTTGCAAGGAAATAGCGTTTGCAGATGTCTACGTATCGTAGCAATAGAGTTCTTATGATTCTTAAAACGCGATATCGCATCTCATTTCTATGTTTCATGGTAAGATATAATATGATTTGCGAAGTGTTATGTATTCCTCGTCTACACTTCAAATGAATGTAAATGCGACACTTCTTTGCAAGGAAATAGCGTTTGCAGATGTCTACGTATCGTAGCAATAGAGTTCTTATGATTCTTAAAACGCGATATCGCATCTCATTTCTATGTTTCATGGTAAGATATAATATTATTTGCGAAGTGCTATGTATTCCTCGTCTACACATCAAATGAATGTAAATGCGACACTTCCTTGCAAGGAAATAGCGTTTGCAGATGTCTACGTAACGTAGCAATGGATTTCTAATGCTTCTTAAAAGGCGATATCGCATCTCATTTCTATGTTTCATGGTAAGGTATAATATGATTTGCGAAGTGTTATCTATTCTTCGTCTACACTTCAAATGAATGTAAATGCGACACTTCCTTGCTAGGAAATAGCGTCTGCAGATGTCTAGGTATCGTAGCAATAGAGTTCTAATGCTCCTTAAAACGCGATATCGCATCTCATTTCTATGTTTCATGGTAAGATATAATATGATTTGCGAAGTGTTATGTACTCCTCGTCTACACTTCAAATGAATGTAAATGCGACACTTCCTTGCAAGGAAATAGCGTTTGCACATGTCTACCTATCGTAGCAATAGTGTTCTAACGCTTCTTAAAACGCGATATCGCATCTCATTTCTATGTTTCATGGTAAGATATAATATGATTTGCGAAGTGTCATGTATTCCTCGTCTACACTTCAAATGAATGTAAATGCGACACTTCCTTGCAAGGAAATAGCGTTTGCAGATGTCTACGTATCGTAGCAATAGAGTTCTAACGCTTCTTAAAACGCGATATCGCATCTCATTTCTATGTTTCATGGTAAGATATAATATGATTTGCGAAGTGTTATGTATTCCTCGTCTACACATCAACTGAATGTAAATGCGACACTTCCTTGCAAGGAAATAGCGTTTGCAAATGTCTACCTATCGTAGCAATAGTGTTCTAATGCTTCTTAAAACGCGATATCCCATCCCATTTCTATGTTTCATGATAAGATATAATATGATTTGCGAAGTGTTATGTATTCCTCGTCTACACATCAACTGAATGTAAATGCGACACTTCCTTGCAAGGAAATAGCGTTTGCAAATGTCTACCTATCGTAGCAATAGTGTTCTAATGCTTCTTAAAACGCGATATCCCATCTCATTTCTATGTTTCATGATAAGATATAATATTCATTGCGAAGTGTTATGCATTCCTCGTCTACGATTCAAATGAATGAAAATGCGACACTTCCTTGCAAGGAAATAGCGTTTGCAGAGGTCTACGTATCGTAGCAATAGAGTTCTAATGCTTCTTAAAACGCGATATCGCATCTCATTTCTATGTTTCATGGTAAGATATAATATGATTTGCGAAGTGTTATGTATTCCTCGTCTACACTTCAAATGAATGTAAATGCGACACTTTCTTGCAAGGAAATAGCGTTTGCAGATGTCTACGTATCGTAGCAATAGAGATCTTTTGATTCTTAAAACGCGATATCGCATCTCATTTCTATGTTTCATGGTAAGATATTATATGATTTGCGATGTGTCATGTATTCCTCGTCTACACTTCAAATGAATGTAAATGCGACACTTCCTTGCTAGGAAATAGCGTCTGCAATTGTCTAGGTATCGTAGCAATAGAGTTCTAATGCTTCTTAAAACGCGATATCGCATCACATTTCTATGTTTCATGGTAAGATATAATATGATTTGCGAAGTGTTATGTATTCCTCGTCTACACTTCAAATGAATGTAAATGCGACACTTCTTTGCAAGGAAATAGCGTTTGCAGATGTCTACGTATCGTAGCAATAGAGTTCTTATGATTCTTAAAACGCGATATCGCATCTCATTTCTATGTTTCATGGTAAGATATAATATTATTTGCGAAGTGTTATGTATTCCTCGTCTACACATCAAATGAATGTAAATGCGACACTTCCTTGCAAGGAAATAGCGTTTGCAGATGTCTACGTATCGTAGCAATAGAGTTCTTATGATTCTTAAAACGCGATATCGCATCTCATTTCTATGTTTCATGTTAAGATATAATATGATTTGCGAAGTGTCATGTATTCCTCGTCTACACTTCAAATGAATGTAAATGCGACACTTCCTTGCAAGGAAATAGCGTTTGCAGATGTCTAGGTATCGTAGCAATGGATTTCTAATGCTTCTTAAAAGGCGATATCGCATCTCATTTCTATGTTTCATGGTAAGATATAATATCATTTGCGGAGTGTTATGTATTCCACGTCTACACTTCAAATGAATGTAAATGCGACACTTCCTTGCAAGGAAATAGCGTTTGCAGATGTCTACGTATCATAGCAATAGAGTTCTTATGATTCTTAAAACGCGATATCGCATCTCATTTCTATATTTCATGGTAAGATATAATATGATTTGCGAAGTGTCATGTATTCCTCGTCTACACTTCAAATGAATGTAAATGCGACACTTCCTTGCAAGGAAATAGCGTTTGCAGATGTCTACGTATCGTAGCAATAGAGTTCTAATGCTTCTTAAAACGCGATATCGCATCTCATTTCTATGTTTCATGGTAAGATATAATATGATTTGCGAAGTGTTATGTATTCCTCGTCTACACATCAACTGAATGTAAATGCGACACTTCCTTGCAAGGAAATAGCGTTTGCAAATGTCTACCTATCGTAGCAATAGTGTTCTAATGCTTCTTAAAACGCGATATCCCATCTCATTTCTATGTTTCATGATAAGATATAATATGATTTGCGAAGAGTCATGTATTCCTCGTCTACACATCAAATGAATGTAAATGCGACACTTTCTTGCATGGAAATAGCGTTTGCAGATGTCTACGTATCGAAGCAATAGAGTTCAAATGCTTCTTAAAACGAGATATTGCATCTCATATCTATATTTCATGATAAGATATAATATTCATTGCTAAGTGTTATGCATTCCTCGTCTACGATTCAAATGAATGTAAGTGCGACACTTCCTTGCAAGGAAATAGCGTTTGCAGATGTCTACGTATCGTAGCAATAGAGTTCCAATGCTTCTTAATACGCGATATCGCATCTCATTTCTATGCTTCATGGTAAGATATAATATGATTTGCGAAGTGTTATGTATTCCTCGTCTACACTTCAAATGAATGTAAATGCAACACTTCCTTGCAAGGAAATAGCGTTTGCAGATGTCTACGTATCGTAGCAATAGAGATCTTTTGATTCTTAAAACGCGATATCGCATCTCATTTCTATGTTTCATGGTAAGATATTATATGATTTGCGAAGTGTCATGTATTCCTCGTCTACACTTCAAATGAATGTAAATGCGACACTTCCTTGCTAGGAAATAGCGTCTGCAGATGTCTAGGTATCGTAGCGATAAAGTTCTAATGCTTCTTAAAACGCGATATCGCATCTCATTTCTATGTTTCATAGTAAGACATAATATGATTTGCGAAGTGTTATGTATTCCTCGTCTACACTTCAAATGAATGTAAATGCAACACTTCCTTGCAAGGAAGTAGCGTTTGCAGATGTCTACATATCGTAGCAATAGAGTTCTAATGCTTCTTAAAACGCGATATCGCATCTCATTTCTATGTTTCATGGTAAGATATAATATGATTTGCGAAGTGTTATGTATTCCTCGTCTACACATTAACTGAATGTAAATGCGACACTTCCTTGCAAGGAAATAGCGCTTGCAGATGTCTACGTATCGCAGCAATAGAGTTCTTATGATTCTTAAAACGCGATATCGCATCTCATTTCTATGTTTCATGGTAAGATATAATATGATTTGCGAAGTGTTGTGTATTCCTCGTCTACACTTTACTCGTCTACGTGTCGTAGCAATAGAGTTCTTATGATTCTTAGAACGCTATATTGCATCTCATTTTTACGTTTCATGGTAAGATATAATATGATTTGCGGAGTGTTATGCATTCCTCGTCTACGATTCAAATGAATGTAAATGCGACACTTCCTTGCAAGGAAATAGCGTTTGCAGATGTCTACGTATCGTAGCAATAGAGTTCTTATGATTCCTAGAACGCTATATTGCATCTCATTTTTACGTTTTATGGTAAGATATAATATGATTTGCGAGCTGTCATGTATTCCTCGTCAACGATTCAAATGAATGTAAATGCGGCACTTCCTCGCAAGGAAATAGCGTTTGCAGATGTCTACGTATCGTAGCAATAGAGTTCTAATGCTTCTTAAAACGCGATATCGCATCTCATTTCTATGTTTCATGGTAAGATATAATACGATTTGCGGAGTGTTATGTACTCCTCGTCTACACTTCAAATGAATGTAAATGCGACACTTCCTTGCAAGGAAATAGCGTTTGCAAATGTCTACCTATCGTAGCAGTAGTGTTCTAATACTTCTTAGAACGCGATGTCGCATCTCATTTCTATGTTTCATGGTAATATATAATATGATTTGCGAAGTGTTATGTATCCGTCGTCTACACTTCAAATGAATGTAAATGCGACACTTTCTTGCAAGGAAATAGCGTTTGCAGATGTCTACGTATCGTAGCAATGGATTTCTGATGCTTCTTAAAACGCGATATCGCTTGTCATTTCTATGTTTCATGGTAAGATATAATATGATTTGCGGAGTGTTATGTATTCCTCGTTTACACTTCAAAGGAATGTAAATGCGACACTTCCTAGCAAGGAAATAGCGTTTGCAGATGTCTACGTATCGAAGCAATAGAGTTCAAATGCTTCTTAAAACGAGATATTGCATCTCATATCTATGTTTCATGATAAGATATAATATTCATTGCGAAGTGTTGTGCATTCCTCGTCTACGATTCAAATGAATGTAAATGCGACACTTCCTTGCAAGGAAATAGCGTTTGCAGATGTCTACGTATCGAAGCAATAGAGTTCAAATGCTTCTTAAAACGAGATATTGCATCTCATATCTATGTTTCATGATAAGATGTAATATTCATTGCGAAGTGTTATGTATTCCTCGTCTACACTTCAAATGAATGTGGATGCGACACTTCCTCGCCAGGAAATAGCGTTTGCAGATGTCTACGTATCGTAGCAATAGAGTTCTTATGATTCTTAGAACGCTATATTGCATCTCATTTTTACGTTTCATGGTAAGATATAATATGATTTGCGAAGTGTCATGTATTCCTCGTCTACGATTCAAATGAATGTAATTGCGACACTTCCTTGCAAGGAAATAGCGATTGCAGATGTCTACGTATCGTAGCAATAGAGTTCAAATGCTTCTTAAAACGAGATATTGCATCTCATATCTATGTTTCATGATAAGATATAATATTCATTGCGAAGTGTTATGCATTCCTCGTCTACACTTCAAATGAAAGTAAATGCGACACTTCCTTGCTAGGAAATAGCGTTTGCAGATGTCTACGTATCGTAGCAATAGAGTTCTTATGATTCTTAAAACGCGATATCGCATCTCATTTCTATGTTTCATGGTAAGGTATAATATTATTTGCGAAGTGTTATGTATCCGTCGTCTATACTTCAAATGAATGTAAATGCGACACTTTCTTGCAAGGAAATAGCGTTTGCAGATGTCTACGTATCGTAGCAATGGATTTCTGATGCTTCTTAAAACGCGATATCGCTTGTCATTTCTATGTTTCATGGTAAGATATAATATGATTTGCGAAGTGTTATGTATTCCTCGTCTACACTTCAAATGAATGTAAATGCGACTCTTCTTTGCAAGGAAATAGCGTTTGCAGATGTCTACGGATCGTAGCAATAGAGTTCTAATGCTTCTTAAAACGCGATATCGCATCTCATTTCTATGTTTCATGGTAAGATGTAATACGATTTGCGAAGTGTTATGTATTCCTCGTCTACACTTTACTCGTCTACGTGTCGTAGCAATAGAGTTCTTATGATTCTTAAAACGCGTTATCGCATCTCATTTCTATGTTTCATGGTAAGGTATAATATGATTTGCGAAGTGTTATGTATCCGTCGTCTACACTTCAAATGAATGTAAATGCGACACTTTCTTGCAAGGAAATAGCGTTTGCAGATGTCTACGTATCGTAGCAATGGATTTCTGATGCTTCTTAAAACGCGATATCGCTTGTCATTTCTATGTTTCATGGTAAGATATAATATGATTTGCGGAGTGTTATGTATTCCTCGTTTACACTTCAAATGAATGTAAATGCGACACTTCCTAGCAAGGAAATAGCGTTTGCAGATGTCTACGTATCGAAGCAATAGAGTTCAAATGCTTCTTAAAACGAGATATTGCATCTCATATCGTTGTTTCATGATAAGATATAATATTCATTGCGAAGTGTTATGCAATGAATTCACTTGTATTCCTCGTCTACACTTCAAATGAATGTAAATGCGACACTTCTTTGCAAGGAAATAGCGTTTGCAAATGTCTACCTATCGTAGCAGTAGTGATCTAATGCTTCTTAGAACGCGATATCGCATCTCATTTCTATGTTTCATGGTAAGATATAATATGATTTGCGAAGTGTTATGTATTCCTAGTCTACACTTCAAATGAATGTGAAAGCGACACTTTCTCGCTAGGAAATAGCGTTTGCAGATGTCTACGTATCGTAGCAATAGATTTCTAATGCTTCTTAAAACGCGAGATCGCATCCATATTTCTATGTATCATGGTAAGATATAATATGATTTGCGAAGTGACATGTATTCCTCGTCTACACTTCAAATGAATGTAAATGCGACACTTCCTTGCTAGCAAATAGCGTCTGCAGATGTCTAGGTATCGTAGCAATAGAGTTCTAATGCTTCTTAAAACGCGATATCGCATCTCATTTCTATGTTTCATGGTAAGATATTATATGATTTGCGAACTGTTGTGTATTCCTCGTCTACACTTCAAATGAATGTAAATGCGACACTTCCTTGCAAGGAAATAGCGTTTGCAGATGTCTACGTATCGAAGCAATAGAGTTCAAATGCTTCTTAAAACGAGATATTGCATCTCATATCTATGTTTCATGATAAGATATAATATTCATTGCGAAGTGTTATGCATTCCTCGTCTACGATTAAGATGAATGAAAATGCGACACTTCCCTGCATGGAAATAGCGTTTGCAGATGTCTACGTATCGCAGCAATAGAGTTCTAATGCTTCTTAAAACGCGATATCGCATCTCATTTCTATGTTTCATGGTAAGATATAATATGATTTGCGAAGTGTTATGTATTCCTCGTCTACACTTCAAATGAATGTGAATGCGACACTTCCTCGCTAGGAAAGAGCGTTTGCAGATGTCTGCGTATCGTAGCAGTAGAGTTCTAATGCTTCTTAAAACGCGATATCGCATCTCATTTCTATGTTTCATGGTAAGATATAATATGATTTGCGAACTGTTATGTATTCCTCGGCTACACTTCAAATGAATGTAAATGCGACACTTTCTTGCAAGGAAATAGCGTTTGCAGATGTCTACGTATCGAAGCAATAGAGTTCTTATGATTCTTAAAACGCGATATCGTATTTCATTTCTATGTTTCATGGTAAGATATAATATGATTTGCGAAGTGTTATGTATTCCTCGTTTACACTTCAAATGAATGTAAATGCGGCACTTCCTTGCTAGGAGATAGCGTCTGTAGATGTCTAGGTATCGTAGCAATAGAGTTCTAATGCTTCGTAAAACGCGATATCGCATCTCATTTCTATGTTTCGTGATAAGATATAATATTCATTACGAAGTGTTATGCATTCCTTGTCTACGATTCAAATGAATGTAAATGCGACACTTCCTTGCAAGGAAATAGCGTTTGCAGATGTCTACGTATCGTAGCAATAGAGTTCTTATGATTCTTAAAACGCGATATCGCATCTCATTTCTATGTTTCATGGTAAGATATTATATGATTTGCGAACTGTTGTGTATTCCTCGTCTACACTTCAAATGAATGTAAATGCGACACTTCCTTGCAAGGAAATAGCGTTTGCAGATGTCTACGTATCGAAGCAATAGAGTTCAAATGCTTCTTAAAACGAGATATTGCATCTCATATCTATGTTTCATGATAAGATATAATATTCATTGCGAAGTGTTATGCATTCCTCGTCTACGATTAAGATGAATGAAAATGCGACACTTCCTTGCAGGGAAATAGCGTTTGCAGATGTCTACGTATCGAAGCAATAGAGCTCAAATGCTTCTTAAAACGCGATATCGCATCTCATTTCTATGATTCATGGTAAGATATAATATGATTTGCGAAGTGTTATGTATTCCTCGTCTACACTTCAAATGAATGTGAATGCGACACTTCCTCGCTAGGAAAGAGCGTTTGCAGATGTCTACGTATCGAAGCAATAGAGTTCTTATGATTCTTAAAACGCGATATCGCATCTCATTTCCATGTTTCATGGTAAGATATAATATGATTTGCGAACTGTTATGTATTCCTCGTCTACACTTCAAATGAATGTAAATGCGACACTTCCTTGCAAGGAAATAGCGTTTCCAGATGTCTACGTATCGAAGCAATAAAGTTCAAGTGCTTCTTAAAACGAGATATTGCATCTCATATCTATGTTTCATGATAAGATATAATATTCATTGCGAAGTGTTATGCATTCCTCGTCTACGATTCAAATGAATGAAAATGCGACACTTCCTTGCAAGGAAATAGCGTTTGCAGATGTCTACGTATCGTAGCAATAGAGTTCTAATGCTTCTTAAAACGCGATATCGCATCTCATTTCTATGTTTCATGGTAAGATATTATATGATTTGCGAACTGTTGTGTATTCCTCGTCTACACTTCAAATGAATGTAAATGCGACACTTCCTTGCAAGGAAATAGCGTTTGCAGATGTCTACGTATCGAAGCAAAAGAGTTCAAATGCTTCTTAAAACGAGATATTGCATCTCATATCTATGTTTCATGATAAGATATAATATTCATTGCGAAGTGTTATGCATTCCTCGTCTACGATTAAAATGAATGAAAATGCGACACTTCCTCGCTAGGAAATAGCGTTTGCAGATGTCTACGTATCGTAGCAATAGAGTTCATATGATTCTTAAAACGCGATATCGCATCTCATTTCTATGTTTCATGGTAAGATATAACATGATTTGCGAAGTGCTATGTATTCCTCGTCTACACTTCAAATGAATGTGAATGCGATACTTCCTCGCTAGGAAATAGCGTTTGGAGATGTCTACGTATCGTAGCATCAGCTTTCTAATGCTTCTTAAAACGCGATATCGCGTCTCATTTCTATCTTTCATGGTAAGATATAATATGATTTGCGAAGTGTCATGTATTCCTCTTCTGCACTTCAAATGAATGTAAGTGTGACACTTCCTTGCTAGGAAATAGCGTCTGCAGATGTCTAGGTATCGTTGCAATAGATTTCTAATGCTTCTTAAAACGCGATATCGCATCTCATTTCTATGTTTCATGGTAAGATATAATATGATTTGCGAAGTGTCATGTATTCCACGTCTACACTTCAAGTGAATGTAAATGCGACACTTCCTTGCTAGGGAACAGCGTCTGCAGATGTCTAGGTATCGTAGCAATAGAGTTCAAATGCTTCTTAAAACGAGATATTGCATCTCATATATATGTTTCATGATAAGATATAATATTCATTGCGAAGTGTTATGCATTCCTCGTATACGATTCAAATGAATGTAAATGCGACACTTCCTTGCAGGGAAATAGCGTTTGCAGTTGTTTACGTATCGTAGCAGTAGAGTTCTTATGATACTTAAAAGGCGATATCGCATCTCATTTCTATGTTACATGGTAAGATATAATATGATTTGCGATGTGTTATGTATTCCTCGTCTACACTTCAAATGAATGTAAATGCGACACTTCCTCGCTAGGAAATAGCGTTTGCAGATGTCTACGTATCGTAGCAACAGAGTTCTTATGATTCTTCAAACGCGATATCGCATCTCACTTCTATGTTTTATGGTAGGATATAATATGATTTGCGAAGTGTTATGTATTCCTCGTCTACACTTCAAATGAATGTAAATGCGACACTTCCTTGCTAGGAAATAGTGTCTGGAGATGTCTAGGTATCGTAGCGATAGAGTTCTAATGCTTCTTAAAACGCGATATCGCATCTCATTTCTATGTTTCATGGTAAGATATAATATGATTTGCGAAGTGTTATGTACTCCTCGTCTACACTTCAAATGAATGTAAATGCGACACTTCCTTGCAAGGAAATAGCGTTTGCAGATGTCTACGCATCGTAGCAATAGATTTCTAATGCTTCTTAAAACGCGATATCGCATCTCGTTTCTATGTTTCATGGTAAGATATAATATGATTTGCGAAGTGTTATGCATTCCTCGACTACGATTCAAATGAATGTAAGTGCGACACTTCCTTGCAAGGAAATAGCGATTGCAGATGTCTACGTATCGTAGCAATAGAGTTCATATGATTTTAAAACGGGATATTGCATCTCATATCTATGTTTCATGATAAGACATAATATTCATTGCGAAGTGTACTGCATTCCTCGTCTACGATTCAAATGAATGTAAATGCGACACTTCCTTGCAAGGAAATTGCGTTTGCAGATGTCTACGTATCGTAGCAATAGAGTTCTTATGATTCTTAAAACTTGATATCGCATCTCATTTCAATGTTTCATGGTAAGATATAATATGATTTGCGAAGTGTTATGTATTCCTCGTCTACACATCAAATGAATGTAAATGCGACACTTCCTTGCTAGGAAATAGTGTCTGGAGATGTCTAGGTATCGTAGCGATAGAGTTCTAATGCTTCTTAAAACGCGATATAGCATCTCATTTCTATGTTTCATGGAAAGATATAATATGATTTGCGAAGTGTCATGTATTCCTCGTCTACACTTCAAATGAATGTAAATGTGACACTTCCTTGCAAGGAAATAGCGTTTGCAGATGTCTACGTATCGTAGCAATAGATTTCTAATGCTTCTTAAAACGCGATATCGCATCTCGTTTCTATGTTTCATGGTAAGATATAATATGATTTGCGAAGTGTTATGCATTCCTCGTCTACGATTCAAATGAATGTAAATGCGACACTTCCTTGCAAGGAAATAGCAATTGCAGATGTCTACGTATCGTAGCAATAGAGTTCATATGATTTTAAAACGGGATATTGCATCTCATATCTATGTTTCATGATAAGACATAATATTCATTGCGAAGTGTACTGCATTCCTCGTCTACGATTCAAATGAATGTAAATGCTACGCTTCCTTGCAAGGAAATAGCGTTTGCAGATGTCTACGGATCGTAGCAATAGAGTTCTAATGCTTTTTAAAACGCGATATCGCATCTCATTTCTATGTTTCATGGTAAGATGTAATACGATTTGCGAAGTGTTATGTATTCCTCGTCTACACTTTACTCGTCTACGTGTCGTAGCAATAGAGTTCTTATGATTCTTAAAACGCGTTATCGCATCTCATTTCTATGTTTCATGGTAAGGTATAACATGATTTGCGAAGTGTTATGTATCCGTCGTCTACACTTCAAATGAATGTAAATGCGACAGTTTCTTGCAAGGAAATAGCGTTTGCAGATGTCTACGTATCGTAGCAATGGATTTCTGATGCTTCTTAAAACGCGATATCGCTTGTCATTTCTATGTTTCATGGTAAGATATAATATGATTTGCGGAGTGTTATGTATTCCTCGTTTACACTTCAAATGAATGTAAATGCGACACTTCCTAGCAAGGAAATAGCGTTTGCAGATGTCTACGTATCGAAGCAATAGAGTTCAAATGCTTCTTAAAACGAGATATTGCATCTCATATCGTTGTTTCATGATAAGATATAATATTCATTGCGAAGTGTTATGCATTCCTCGTCTACGATTCAAATGAATGTAAATGCGACACTTCTTTGCAAGGAAATAGCGTTTGCAGATGTCTACTTATCGAAGCAATAGAGTTCAAATGCTTCTTAAAACGAGATATTGCATCTCATATCTATGTTTCATGATAAGATATAATATTCATTGCGAAGTGTTATGCATTCCTCGTCTACGATTCAAATGAATGTAAATGCGACGCTTCCTTGCAAGGAAATAGCGTTTGCAGATGTCTACGGATCGTAGCAATAGAGTTCTAATGCTTCTTAAAACGCGATATCGCATCTCATTTCTATGTTTCATGGTAAGATGTAATACGATTTGCGAAGTGTTATGTATTCCTCGTCTACACTTTACTCGTCTACGTGTCGTAGCAATAGAGTTCTTATGATTCTTAAAACGCGATATCGCATCTCATTTCTATGTTTCATGGTAAGGTATAATATGATTTGCGAAGTGTTATGTATCCGTCGTCTACACTTCAAATGAATGTAAATGCGACACTTTCTTGCAAGGAAATAGCGTTTGCAGATGTCTACGTTTCGTAGCAATAGAGTTCTTATGATTCTTAAAACACGATATCGCATCACATTTCTATGTTTCTTGGTAAGATATAATATGATTTGCGTAGTGTTATGTATTCCTCGTCTACGATTCAAATGAATGTAAATGCGACACTTCCTTGCAAGGAAATAGCGTTTGCAGATGTCTACGTATCGTAGCAATAGGGTTCTTATGATTCTTAGAACGCTATATTGCATCTCATTTTTACGTTTCATGGTAAGATATAATATGATTTGCGAAGTGTCATGTATTCCTCGTCTACGATTCAAATGAATGTAAATGCGACACTTCCTTGCAAGGAAATAGCGTTAGCTGATGTCTACGTATCGTAGCAATATTGTTCTAATGCTTCTTAAAACGCGATATCGCATCTCATTTCTATGTTTCATGGTAAGATATAATATGATTTGCGAAGTGTTATGTATTCCTCGTCTACACTTCAAATGAATGTAAATGCGACACTTCTTTGCAGGGATATAGCGTTTGCAGATGTCTACGTATCGTAGCAATAGAGTTCTTATGACTCTTAAAACGCGATATCGCATCTCATTTCTATGTTTCATGGTAAGATATAATATGATTTGCGGAGTGTTATGTACTCCTCGTCTACACTTCAAATGAATGTAAATGCGACACTTCCTTGCAAGGAAATAGCGTTTGCAAATGTCTACCTATCGTAGCAGTAGTGATCTAATGCATCTTAGAACGCGATGTCGCAACTCATTTCTATGTTTCATGGTAAGATATAATATGATTTGCAAACTGTTATGTATTCCTCGTCTACACTTCAAATGAATGTAAATGCGACACATCCTTGCAAGGAAATAGCGTTTGCAGATGTCTACGTATCGTAGCAATAGAGTTCTTATGATTCTTAAAACGCGATATCGCATCTCATTTCTATGTTTCATGGTAAGATATAATATGATTTGCGAAGTGTTATGTATTCCTCGTCTACACTTCAAATGAATGTAAATGCGACACTTCTTTGCAAGGAAATAGCGTTTGCAAATGTCTACCTATCGTAGCAGTAGTGATCTAATGCTTCTTAGAACGCGATATCGCATCTCATTTCTATGTTTCATGGTAAGATATAATATGATTTGCGAAGTGTTATGTATTCCTAGTCTACACTTCAAATGAATGTGAATGCGACACTTTCTCGCTAGGAAATAGCGTTTGCAGATGTCTACGTATCGTAGCAATAGATTTCTAATGCTTCTTAAAACGCGAGATCGCATCCATATTTCTATGTATCATGGTAAGATATAATATGATTTGCGAAGTGACATGTATTCCTCGTCTACACTTCAAATGAATGTAAATGCGACACTTCCTTGCTAGCAAATAGCGTCTGCAGATGTCTAGGTATCGTAGCAATAGAGTTCTAATGCTTCTTAAAACGCGATATCGTATTTCATTTCTATGTTTCATGGTAAGATATAATATGATTTGCGAAGTGTTATGTATTCCTCGTTTACACTTCAAATGAATGTAAATGCGGCACTTCCTTGCTAGGAGATAGCGTCTGTAGATGTCTAGGTATCGTAGCAATAGAGTTATAATGCTTCGTAAAACGCGATATCGCATCTCATTTCTATGTTTCATGATAAGATCTAATATTCATTGCGAAGTGTTATGCATTCCTCGTCTACGATTCAAATGAATGTAAATGCGACACTTCCTTCCAAGGAAATAGCGTTTGCAGATGTCTACGTATCGAAGCAATAGAGTTCAAGTGCTTCTTAAAACGAGATATTGCATCTCATATCTGTGTTTCATGATAAGATATAATATTCATTGCGAAGTGTTATGCATTCCTCGTCTACGATTAAAATGAATGAAAATGCGACACTTCCTTGCAAGGAAATAGCGTTTGCAGATGTCTACGTATCGTAGCAACAGAGTTCTAATGCTTCTTAAAACGCGATATCGCATCTCATTTCTATGTTTCATGGTAAGATATAATATGATTTGCGAAGTGTTATGTTTTCCTCGTCTACACTTCAAATGAATGTGAATGCGACACTTCCTCGCTAGGAAAGAGCGTTTGCAGATGTCTGCGTATCGTAGCAGTAGAGTTCTAATGCTTCTTAAAACGCGATATCGCATCTCATTTCTATGTTTCATGGTAAGGTATAATATGATTTGCGAAGTGTTATGTATCCGTCGTCTACACTTCAAATGAATGTAAATGCGACACTTTCTTGCAAGGAAATAGCGTTTACAGATGTCTACGTATCGTAGCAATGGATTTCTGATGCTTCTTAAAACGTGATATCGCTTGTCATTTCTATGTTTCATGGTAAGATATAATATGATTTGCGAAGTGTCATGTATTCCTCTTCTGCACTTCAAATGAATGTAAATGCGACACGTCCTTGCAAGGAAATAGCGTTTGCAGATGTCTACGTATCGTAGCAATAGAGTTCTTATGACTCTTAAAACTTGATATTGCATCTCATTTCTATGTTTCATGGAAAGATATAATATGATTTGCGAAGTGTCATGTATTCCTCTTCTACACTTCAAATGAATGTAAATGCGACACTTCCTTACAAGGAAATAGCGTTTGCAGATGTCTACGTATCGAAGCAATTGAGTTCAAATGCTTCTTAAAACGAGATATTGCATCTCATATCTATGTTTCATGATAAGATATAATATTCATTGCGAAGTGTTATGCATTCCCCGTCTACGATTCAAATGAATGTAAATGCGACACTTCCTTGCAAGGAAATAGCGTTTGCAGATGTCTACGTATCGTAGCAATAGTGTTCTTATGATTCTTAAAACGCGATATCGCATCTCATTTCTATGTTTCATGGTAAGATATAATATGATTTGCGACGTGTCATGTATTCCTCGTCTACACTTCAAATGAATGTAAATGCGACACTTCCTTGCTAGGAAATAGCGTCTGCAGATGTCTAGGTATCGTAGCAATAGATTTCTAATGCTTCTTAAAACGCGATATCGCATCTCATATCTATGTTTCATGGTAAGATATAATATGATTTGCGACGTGTCATGTATTCCTCGTATACACTTCAAATGAATGTAAATGCGACACTTCCTTGCTAGGAAATAGCGTCTGCAGATGTCTAGGTATCGTAGCAATAGATTTCTAATGCTTCTTAAAACGCGATATCGCATCTCATATCTATGTTTCATGGTAAGATATAATATGATTTGCGAAATGTCATGTATTCCTCGTCTACACTTCAAGTGAATGTAAATGCGACACTTCCTTGCGAGGAAATAGCGTCTGCAGATGCCTAGGTATCGTAGCAATAGAGTTCAAATGCTTCTTAAAACGAGATATTGCATCTCATATCTATGTTTCATGATAAGATATAATTTTCATTGCGAAGTGTTATGCATTCCTCGTATACGATTCAAATGAGTGTAAATGCGACACTTCCTTGCAAGGAAATAGTTTTTGCAGATGTCTAGGTATCGTAGCAATAGAGTTCAAATGCTTCTTAAATCGACATATTGCATCTCATATCTATGTTTCATGATAAGATATATTATTCATTGCGAAGTGTTATACATTCCTCGTCTACACTTCAAATGAATGTAAATGCGACACTTCGTTGCTAGGAAATAGTGTCTGCAGATGTCTAGGTATCGTAGCGATAGAGTTCTTATGATTCTTAAAACGCGATATCGCATCTCATTTCTATGTTTCATGATAAGATATAATATGATTTGCGAAGTGTCATGTATTCCTCGTCTACACATCAAATGAATGTAAATGCGACACCTCCTTGCAAGGAAATAGCGTTTGCAGATGTCTACGTATCGAAGCAATAGAGTTCAAATGCTTCTTAAAACGAGATATTGCATCTCATATCGTTGTTTCATGATAAGATATAATATTCATTGCGATGTGTTATGCATTCCTCGTCTACGATTCAAATGAATGTAAATGCGACACTTCTTTGCAAGGAAATAGCGTTTGCAGATGTCTACTTATCGAAGCAATAGAGTTCAAATGCTTCTTAAAACGAGATATTGCATCTCATATCTATGTTTCATGATAAGATATAATATTCATTGCGAAGTATTATGCATTCCTCGTCTACGATTCAAATGAATGTAAATGCGACGCTTCCTTGCAAGGAAATAGCGTTTGCAGATGTCTACGGATCGTAGCAATAGAGTTCTAATGCTTCTTAAAACGCGATATCGCATCTCATTTCTATGTTTCATGGTAAGATGTAATACGATTTGCGAAGTGTTATGTATTCCTCGTCTACACTTTACTCGTCTACGTGTCGTAGCAATAGAGTTCTTATGATTCTTAAAACGCGATATCGCATCTCATTTCTATGTTTCATGGTAAGATATAATACGATTTGCGGAGTGTTATGTATTCCTCGTTTACACTTCAAAGGAATGTAAATGCGACACATCCTAGCAAGGAAATAGCGTTTGCAGATGTCTACGTATCGAAGCAATAGAGTTCAAATGCTTCTTAAAACGAGATATTGCATCTCATATCTATGTTTCATGATAAGATATAATATTCATTGCGAAGTGTTGTGCATTCCTCGTCTACGATTCAAATGAATGTAAATGCGACACTTCCTTGCAAGGAAATAGCGTTTGCAGCTGTCTACGGATCGTAGCAATAGAGTTCTAATGCTTCTTAGAACGCGATATCGCACCTCATTTCTATGTTTCATGGTAAGATATAATACGATTTGCGAAGTGTTATGTATTCCTCGTCTGCACTTCAAATGAATGTGAATGCGACACTTCCTCGCTAGGAAATAGCGTTTGCAGATGTCTACGTATCGAAGCAATAGAGTTCAAATGCTTCTTAAAACGAGATATTGCATCTCATATCTATGTTTCATGATAAGATGTAATATTCATTGCGAAGTGTTATGTATTCCTCGTCTACACTTCAAATGAATGTGGATGCGACACTTCCTCGCCAGGAAATAGCGTTTGCAGATGTCTACGTATCGTAGCAGTTGAGTTCTAATGCTTCTTAAAACGCGATATCGCATCTCATTTATATGTTTCATGGTAAGATATAATATGATTTGCGAAGTGTTATGTATTCTTCGTCTACACATCAAATGAATGTAAATGCGAGACTTCCTTGCAAGGAAATAGCGTTTGCAGATGTCTACGTATCGTAGCAATAGAGTTCTTATGATTCTTAAAACGCGATATCGCATCTCATTTCTATGTTTCATGGTAAGGTATAATATGATTTGCGAAGTGTTATGTATCCGTCGTCTACACTTCAAATGAATGTAAATGCGGCACTTCCTTGCAAGGAAATAGCGTTTGCAGATGTCTACGTATCGTAGCAATAGAGTTCTAATGCTTCTTAAAACGCGATATCGCATCTCATTTCTATGTTTCATGGTAAGATATAATATGATTTGCGAAGTGTTATGTATTCCTCGTCTACACATCAAATAAATTTAAATGCGACACTTCCTTGCAAGGAAATAGCGTTTGCAGATGTCTACGTATCGTAGCAATAGAGTTCTAATGCTTCTTAAAACGAGATATTGCATCTCATATCTATATTTCATGATAAGATATAATATTCATTGCTAAGTGTTATGCATTCCTCGTCTACGATTCAAATGAATGAAAATGCTACACTTCCTTGCAAGGAAATAGCGTTTTCAGATGTCTACGTATCGTAGCAATAGAGTTCTAATGCTTCTTAAAACGCGATATCGCATCTCATTTCTATGTTTCATGGTAAGATATAATATGATTTGCGAAGTGTTATGTATTCCTCGTCTACACTACAAATGAATGTGAATGCGACACTTTCTTTTAAGGAAATAGCGTTTGCAGATATCTACGTATCGTAGCAATGGATTTCTGATGCTTCTTAAAACGCGATATCGCATCTCATTTCTATGTTTCATGGTAAGATGTAATACGATTTGCGAAGTGTTATGTATTCCTCGTCTACGTGTCGTAGCAATAGAGTTCTTATGATTCTTAGAACGCTATATTGCATCTCATTTTTACGTTTCATGGTAAGATATAATATGATTTGCGAAGTGTTATGCATTCCTCGTCTACGGTTCAAATGAATGTAAATGCGACACTTCCTTGCAAGGAAATAGCGTTTGCAGATGTCTACGTATCGTAGCAATAGAGTTCTTATGATTCCTAGAACGCTATATTGCATCTCATTTTTACGTTTCATGGTAAGATATAATATGATTTGCGAAGTGTCATGTATTCCTCGTCTACGATTCAAATGAATGTAAATGTGGCACTTCCTCGCAAGGAAATAGCGTTTGCAGATGTCTACGTATCGTAGCAATAGAGTTCTAATGCTTCTTAAAACGCGATATCGCATCTCATTTCTATGTTTCATGGTAAGATATAATACGATTTGCGGAGTGTTATGTATTCCTCGTTTACACTTCAAAGGAATGTAAATGCGACACATCCTAGCAAGGAAATAGCGTTTGCAGATGTCTACGTATCGAAGCAATAGTGTTCAAATGCTTCTTAAAACGAGATATTGCATCTCATATCTATGTTTCATGATAAGATATAATATTCATTGCGAAGTGTTGTGCATTCCTCGTCTACGATTCAAATGAATGTAAATGCGACACTTCCTTGCAAGGAAATAGCGTTTGCAGCTGTCTACGGATCGTAGCAATAGAGTTCTAATGCTTCTTAGAACGCGATATCGCACCTCATTTCTATGTTTCATGGTAAGATATAATACGATTTGCGAAGTGTTATGTATTCCTCGTCTGCACTTCAAATGAATGTGAATGCGACACTTCCTCGCTAGGAAATAGCGTTTGCAGATGTCTACGTATCGAAGCAATAGAGTTCAAATGCTTCTTAAAACGAGATATTGCATCTCATATCTATGTTTCATGATAAGATGTAATATTCATTGCGAAGTGTTATGTATTCCTCGTCTACACTTCAAATGAATGTGGATGCGACACTTCCTCGCCAGGAAATAGCGTTTGCAGATGTCTACGTATCGTAGCAGTTGAGTTCTAATGCTTCTTAAAACGCGATATCGCATCTCATTTCTATGTTTCATGGTAAGATATAATATGATTTGCGAAGTGTTATGCATTCCTCGTCTACGATTCAAATGAATGTAAGTGCGACACTTCCTTGCAAGGAAATAGCGTTTGCAGATGTCTACGTATCGTAGCAATAGAGTTCCAATGCTTCTTAATACGCGATATCGCATCTCATTTCTATGCTTCATGGTAAGATATAATATGATTTGCGAAGTGTTATGTATTCCTCGTCTACACTTCAAATGAATGTAAATGCGACACTTCCTTGCAAGGAAATAGCGTTTGCAAATGTCTACCTATCGTAGCAGTAGTGTTCTAATACTTCTTAGAACGCGATGTCGCATCTCATTTCTATGTTTCATGGTAATATATAATATGATTTGCGAAGTGTTATGTATCCGTCGTCTACACTTCAAATGAATGTAAATGCGACACTTTCTTGCAAGGAAATAGCGTTTGCAGATATCTACGTATCGTAGCAATGGATTTCTGATGCTTCTTAAAACGCGATATCGCTTGTCATTTCTATGTTTCATGGTAAGATATAATATGATTTGCGGAGTGTTATGTATTCCTCGTTTACACTTCAAAGGAATGTAAATGCGACACTTCCTAGCAAGGAAATAGCGTTTGCAGATGTCTACGTATCGAAGCAATAGAGTTCAAATGCTTCTTAAAACGAGATATTGCATCTCATATCTATGTTTCATGATAAGATATAATATTCATTGCGAAGTGTTGTGCATTCCTCGTCTACGATTCAAATGAATGTAAATGCGACACTTCCTTGCAAGGAAATAGCGTTTGCAGATGTCTACGGATCGTAGCAATAGAGTTCTAATGCTTCTTAAAACGCGATAACGCACCTCATTTCTATGTTTCATGGTAAGATATAATACGATTTGCGAAGTGTTATGTATTCCTCGTCTGCACTTCAAATGAATGTGAATGCGACACTTCCTCGCTAGGAAATAGCGTTTGCAGATGTCTACGTATCGAAGCAATAGAGTTCAAATGCTTCTTCAAACGAGATATTGCATCTCATATCTATGTTTCATGATAAGATGTAATATTCATTGCGAAGTGTTATGTATTCCTCGTCTACACTTCAAATGAATGTGGATGCGACACTTCCTCGCCAGGAAATAGCGTTTGCAGATGTCTACGTATCGTAGCAATAGAGTTCTTATGATTCTTAGAACGCTATATTGCATCTCATTTTTACGTTTCATGGTAAGATATAATATGATTTGCGAAGTGTCATGTATTCCTCGTCTACGATTCAAATGAATGTAATTGCGACACTTCCTTGCAAGGAAATAGCGATTGCAGATGTCTACGTATCGTAGCAATAGAGTTCAAATGCTTCTTAAAACGAGATATTGCATCTCATATCTATGTTTCATGATAAGATATAATATTCATTGCGAAGTGTTATGCATTCCTCGTCTACACTTCAAATGAAAGTAAATGCGACACTTCCTTGCTAGGAAATAGCGTTTGCAGATGTCTACGTATCGTAGCAATAGAGTTCTTATGATTCTTAAAACGCGATATCGCATCTCATTTCTATGTTTCATGGTAAGGTATAATATTATTTGCGAAGTGTTATGTATCCGTCGTCTATACTTCAAATGAATGTAAATGCGACACTTTCTTGCAAGGAAATAGCGTTTGCAGATGTCTACGTATCGTTGCAATAGAGTTCTTATGATTCTTAAAACGCGATATCGCATCTCATTTCTATGTTTCATGGTAAGATATAATATGATTTGCGGAGTGTTATGTATTCCTCGTCTACACTTCAAATGAATGTAAATGCGACACTTCCTTGCAAGGAAATAGCGTTTGCAGATGTCTACTTATCGAAGCAATAGAGTTCAAATGCTTCTTAAAACGAGATATTGCATCTCATATCTATGTTTCATGATAAGATATAATATTCATTGCGAAGTGTTATGCATTCCTCGTCTACGATTCAAATGAATGTAAATGCTACGCTTCCTTGCAAGGAAATAGCGTTTGCAGATGTCTACGGATCGTAGCAATAGAGTTCTAATGCTTCTTAAAACGCGATATCGCATCTCATTTCTATGTTTCATGGTAAGATGTAATACGATTTGCGAAGTGTTATGTATTCCTCGTCTACACTTTACTCGTCTACGTGTCGTAGCAATAGAGTTCTTATGATTCTTAAAACGCGTTATCGCATCTCATTTCTATGTTTCATGGTAAGGTATAATATGATTTGCGAAGTGTTATGTATCCGTCGTCTACACTTCAAATGAATGTAAATGCGACACTTTCTTGCAAGGAAATAGCGTTTGCAGATGTCTACGTATCGTAGCAATGGATTTCTGATGCTTCTTAAAACGCGATATCGCTTGTCATTTCTATGTTTCATGGTAAGATATAATATGATTTGCGGAGTGTTATGTATTCCTCGTTTACACTTCAAATGAATGTAAATGCGACACTTCCTAGCAAGGAAATAGCGTTTGCAGATGTCTACGTATCGAAGCAATAGAGTTCAAATGCTTCTTAAAACGAGATATTGCATCTCATATCGTTGTCTCATGATAAGATATAATATTCATTGCGAAGTGTTATGCAATGAATTCACTTGTATTCCTCGTCTACACTTCAAATGAATGTAAATGCGACACTTCTTTGCAAGGAAATAGCGTTTGCAAATGTCTACCTATTGTAGCAGTAGTGATCTAATGCTTCTTAGAACGCGATATCGCATCTCATTTCTATGTTTCATGGTAAGATATAATATGATTTGCGAAGTGTTATGTATTCCTAGTCTACACTTCAAATGAATGTGAATGCGACACTTTCTCGCTAGGAAATAGCGTTTGCAGATGTCTACGTATCGTAGCAATAGATTTCTAATGCTTCTTAAAACGCGAGATCGCATCCATATTTCTATGTATCATGGTAAGATATAATATGATTTGCGAAGTGACATGTATTCCTCGTCTACACTTCAAATGAATGTAAATGCGACACTTCCTTGCTAGCAAATAGCGTCTGCAGATGTCTAGGTATCGTAGCAATAGAGTTCTAATGCTTCTTAAAACGCGATATCGTATTTCATTTCTATGTTTCATGGTAAGATATAATATGATTTGCGAAGTGTTATGTATTCCTCGTTTACACTTCAAATGAATGTAAATGCGGCACTTCCTTGCTAGGAGATAGCGTCTGTAGATGTCTAGGTATCGTAGCAATAGAGTTCCAATGCTTCGTAAAACGCGATATCGCATCTCGTTTCTATGTTTCGTGATAAGATATAATATTCATTGCGAAGTGTTATGCATTCCTCGTCTACGATTCAAATGAATGTAAATGCGACACTTCCTTGCAAGGAAATAGCGCTTGCAGATGTCTACGTATCGTAGCAATAGAGTTCTTATGATTCTTAAAACGCGATATCGCATCTCATTTCTATGTTTCATGGTAAGATATTATATGATTTGCGAACTGTTGTGTATTCCTCGTCTACACTTCAAATGAATGTAAATGCGACACTTCCTTGCAAGGAAATAGCGTTTGCAGATGTCTACGTATCGAAGCAATAGAGTTCAAATGCTTCTTAAAACGAGATATTGCATCTCATATCTATGTTTCATGATAAGATATAATATTCATTGCGAAGTGTTATGCATTCCTCGTCTACGATTAAGATGAATGAAAATGCGACACTTCCTTGCAAGGAAATTGCGTTTGCAGATGTCTACGTATCGCAGCAATAGAGTTCTAATGCTTCTTAAAACGCGATATCGCATCTCATTTCTATGTTTCATGGTAAGATATAATATGATTTGCGAAGTGTTATGTATTCCTCGTTTACACTTCAAATGAATGTAAATGCGGCACTTCCTTGCTAGGAGATAGCGTCTGTAGATGTCTAGGTATCGTAGCAATAGAGTTCCAATGCTTCGTAAAACGCGATATCGCATCTCGTTTCTATGTTTCGTGATAAGATATAATATTCATTGCGAAGTGTTATGCATTCCTCGTCTACGATTCAAATGAATGTAAATGCGACACTTCCTTGCAAGGAAATAGCGCTTGCAGATGTCTACGTATCGTAGCAATAGAGTTCTTATGATTCTTAAAACGCGATATCGCATCTCATTTCTATGTTTCATGGTAAGATATTATATGATTTGCGAACTGTTGTGTATTCCTCGTCTACACTTCAAATGAATGTAAATGCGACACTTCCTTGCAAGGAAATAGCGTTTGCAGATGTCTACGTATCGAAGCAATAGAGTTCAAATGCTTCTTAAAACGAGATATTGCATCTCATATCTATGTTTCATGATAAGATATAATATTCATTGCGAAGTGTTATGCATTCCTCGTCTACGATTAAGATGAATGAAAATGCGACACTTCCTTGCAAGGAAATTGCGTTTGCAGATGTCTACGTATCGCAGCAATAGAGTTCTAATGCTTCTTAAAACGCGATATCGCATCTCATTTCTATGTTTCATGGTAAGATATAATATGATTTGCGAAGTGTTATGTATTCCTCGTCTGCACTTCAAATGAATGTGGATGCGACACTTCCTCGCCAGGAAATAGGGTTTGCAGATGTCTACGTATCGTAGCAATAGAGTTCTTATGATTCTTAGAACGCTATATTGCATCTCATTTTTACGTTTCATGGTAAGATATAATATGATTTGCGAAGTGTCATGTATTCCTCGTCTACGATTCAAATGAATGTAATTGCGACACTTCCTTGCAAGGAAATAGCGATTGCAGATGTCTACGTATCGTAGCAATAGAGTTCAAATGCTTCTTAAAACGAGATATTGCATCTCATATCTATGTTTCATGATAAGATATAATATTCATTGCGAAGTGTTATGCATTCCTCGTCTACACTTCAAATGAAAGTAAATGCGACACTTCCTTGCTAGGAAATAGCGTTTGCAGATGTCTACGTATCGTAGCAATAGAGTTCTTATGATTCTTAAAACGCGATATCGCATCTCATTTCTATGTTTCATGGTAAGGTATAATATTATTTGCGAAGTGTTATGTATCCGTCGTCTATACTACAAATGAATGTAAATCCGACACTTTCTTGCAAGGAAATAGCGTTTGCAGATGTCTACGTATCGTAGCAATGGATTTCTGATGCTTCTTAAAACGCGATATCGCTTGTCATTTCTATGTTTCATGGTAAGATATAATATGATTTGCGAAGTGTTATGTATTCCTCGTCTACACTTCAAATGAATGTAAATGCGACTCTTCTTTGCAAGGAAATAGCGTTTGCAGATGTCTACGTATCGTTGCAATAGAGTTCTTATGATTCTTAAAACGCGATATCGCATCTCATTTCTATGTTTCATGGTAAGATATAATATGATTTGCGGAGTGTTATGTATTCCTCGTCTACACTTCAAATGAATGTAAATGCGACACTTCCTTGCAAGGAAATAGCGTTTGCAGATGTCTACTTATCGAAGCAATAGAGTTCAAATGCTTCTTAAAACGAGATATTGCATCTCATATCTATGTTTCATGATAAGATATAATATTCATTGCGAAGTGTTATGCATTCCTCGTCTACGATTCAAATGAATGTAAATGCTACGCTTCCTTGCAAGGAAATAGCGTTTGCAGATGTCTACGGATCGTAGCAATAGAGTTCTAATGCTTCTTAAAACGCGATATCGCATCTCATTTCTATGTTTCATGGTAAGATGTAATACGATTTGCGAAGTGTTATGTATTCCTCGTCTACACTTTACTCGTCTACGTGTCGTAGCAATAGAGTTCTTATGATTCTTAAAACGCGTTATCGCATCTCATTTCTATGTTTCATGGTAAGGTATAATATGATTTGCGAAGTGTTATGTATCCGTCGTCTACACTTCAAATGAATGTAAATGCGACACTTTCTTGCAAGGAAATAGCGTTTGCAGATGTCTACGTATCGTAGCAATGGATTTCTGATGCTTCTTAAAACGCGATATCGCTTGTCATTTCTATGTTTCATGGTAAGATATAATATGATTTGCGGAGTGTTATGTATTCCTCGTTTACACTTCAAATGAATGTAAATGCGACACTTCCTAGCAAGGAAATAGCGTTTGCAGATGTCTACGTATCGAAGCAATAGAGTTCAAATGCTTCTTAAAACGAGATATTGCATCTCATATCGTTGTCTCATGATAAGATATAATATTCATTGCGAAGTGTTATGCAATGAATTCACTTGTATTCCTCGTCTACACTTCAAATGAATGTAAATGCGACACTTCTTTGCAAGGAAATAGCGTTTGCAAATGTCTACCTATTGTAGCAGTAGTGATCTAATGCTTCTTAGAACGCGATATCGCATCTCATTTCTATGTTTCATGGTAAGATATAATATGATTTGCGAAGTGTTATGTATTCCTAGTCTACACTTCAAATGAATGTGAATGCGACACTTTCTCGCTAGGAAATAGCGTTTGCAGATGTCTACGTATCGTAGCAATAGATTTCTAATGCTTCTTAAAACGCGAGATCGCATCCATATTTCTATGTATCATGGTAAGATATAATATGATTTGCGAAGTGACATGTATTCCTCGTCTACACTTCAAATGAATGTAAATGCGACACTTCCTTGCTAGCAAATAGCGTCTGCAGATGTCTAGGTATCGTAGCAATAGAGTTCTAATGCTTCTTAAAACGCGATATCGTATTTCATTTCTATGTTTCATGGTAAGATATAATATGATTTGCGAAGTGTTATGTATTCCTCGTTTACACTTCAAATGAATGTAAATGCGGCACTTCCTTGCTAGGAGATAGCGTCTGTAGATGTCTAGGTATCGTAGCAATAGAGTTCTAATGCTTCGTAAAACGCGATATCGCATCTCGTTTCTATGTTTCGTGATAAGATATAATATTCATTGCGAAGTGTTATGCATTCCTCGTCTACGATTCAAATGAATGTAAATGCGACACTTCCTTGCAAGGAAATAGCGCTTGCAGATGTCTACGTATCGTAGCAATAGAGTTCTTATGATTCTTAAAACGCGATATCGCATCTCATTTCTATGTTTCATGGTAAGATATTATATGATTTGCGAACTGTTGTGTATTCCTCGTCTACACTTCAAATGAATGTAAATGCGACACTTCCTTGCAAGGAAATAGCGTTTGCAGATGTCTACGTATCGAAGCAATAGAGTTCAAATGCTTCTTAAAACGAGATATTGCATCTCATATCTATGTTTCATGATAAGATATAATATTCATTGCGAAGTGTTATGCATTCCTCGTCTACGATTAAGATGAATGAAAATGCGACACTTCCTTGCAAGGAAATTGCGTTTGCAGATGTCTACGTATCGCAGCAATAGAGTTCTAATGCTTCTTAAAACGCGATATCGCATCTCATTTCTATGTTTCATGGTAAGATATAATATGATTTGCGAAGTGTTATGTATTCCTCGTCTACACTTCAAACGAATGTGAATGCGACACTTCCTCGCTAGGAAAGAGCGTTTGCAGATGTCTACGTATCGAAGCAATAGAGTTCTTATGATTCTTAAAACGCGATATCGCATCTCATTTCCATGTTTCATGGTAAGATATAATATGATTTGCGAACTGTTATGTATTCCTCGTCTACACTTCAAATGAATGTAAATGCGACACTTCCTTGCAAGGAAATAGCGTTTCCAGATGTCTACGTATCGAAGCAATAAAGTTCAAGTGCTTCTTAAAACGAGATATTGCATCTCATATCTATGTTTCATGATAAGATATAATATTCATTGCGAAGTGTTATGCATTCCTCGTCTACGATTCAAATGAATGAAAATGCGACACTTCCTTGCAAGGAAATAGCGTTTGCAGATGTCTACGTATCGTAGCAATAGAGTTCTAATGCTTCTTAAAACGCGATATCGCATCTCATTTCTATGTTTCATGGTAAGATATTATATGATTTGCGAACTGTTATGTATTCCTCGTCTACACTTCAAATGAATGTAAATGCGACACTTCCTTGCAAGGAAATAGCGTTTGCAGATGTCTACGTATCGTAGCAATAGAGATCTTTTGATTCTTAAAACGCGATATCGCATCTCATTTCTATGTTTCATGGTAAGATATTATATGATTTGCGAAGTGTCATGTATTCCTCGTCTACACATCAAATGAATGTAAATGCGACACTTCCTTGCTAGGAAATAGCGTCTGCAGATGTCTAGGTATCGTAGCGATAAAGTTCTAATGCTTCTTAAAACGCGATATCGCATCTCATTTCTATGTTTCATAGTAAGACATAATATGATTTGCGAAGTGTTATGTATTCCTCGTCTACACTTCAAATGAATGTAAATGCGACACTTCCTTGCAAGGAAGTAGCGTTTGCAGATGTCTACATATCGTAGCAATAGAGTTCTAGTGCTTCTTAAAACGCGATATCGCATCTCATTTCTATGTTTCATGGTAAGATATAATATGATTTGCGAAGTGTTATGTATTCCTCGTCTACACATCAACTGAATGTAAATGCGACACTTCCTTGCAAGGAAATAGCGCTTGCAGATGTCTACGTATCGCAGCAATAGAGTTCTTATGATTCTTAAAACGCGATATCGCATCTCATTTCTATGTTTCATGGCAAGATATAATATGATTTGCGAAGTGTTGTGTATTCCTCGTCTACACTTTACTCGTCTACGTGTCCGTAGCAATAGAGTTCTTATGATTCTTAGAACGCTATATTGCATCTCATTTTTACGTTTCATGGTAAGATATAATATGATTTGCGAAGTGTTATGCATTCCTCGTCTACGATTCAAATGAATGTAAATGCGACACTTCCTTGCAAGGAAATAGCGTTTGCAGATGTCTACGTATCGTAGCAATAGAGTTCTTATGATTCCTAGAACGCTATATTGCATCTCATTTTTACGTTTCATGGTAAGATATAATATGATTTGCGAGCTGTCATGTATTCCTCGTCAACGATTCAAATGAATGTAAATGCGGCACTTCCTCGCAAGGAAATAGCGTTTGCAGATGTCTACGTATCGTAGCAATAGAGTTCTAATGCTTCTTAAAACGCGATATCGCATCTCATTTCTATGTTTCATGGTAAGATATAATACGATTTGCGGAGTGTTATGTACTCCTCGTCTACACTTCAAATGATGTAAATGCGACACTTCCTTGCAAGGAAATAGCGTTTGCAAATGTCTACCTATCGTAGCAGTAGTGTTCTAATACTTCTTAGAACGCGATGTCGCATCTCATTTCTATGTTTCATGGTAATATATAATATGATTTTGCGAAGTGTTATGTATCCGTCGTCTACACTTCAAATGAATGTAAATGCGACACTTTCTTGCAAGGAAATAGCGTTTGCAGATGTCTACGTATCGTAGCAATGGATTTCTGATGCTTCTTAAAACGCGATATCGCTTGTCATTTCTATGTTTCATGGTAAGATATAATATGATTTGCGGAGTGTTATGTATTCCTCGTTTACACTTCAAAGGAATGTAAATGCGACACTTCCTAGCAAGGAAATAGCGTTTGCAGATGTCTACGTATCGAAGCAATAGAGTTCAAATGCTTCTTAAAACGAGATATTGCATATCATATCTATGTTTCATGATAAGATATAATATTCATTGCGAAATGTTGTGCATTCCTCGTCTACGATTCAAATGAATGTAAATGCGACACTTCCTTGCAAGGAAATAGCGTTTGCAGATGTCTACGGATCGTAGCAATAGAGTTCTAATGCTTCTTAAAAACGCGATAACGCACCTCATTTCTATGTTACATGGTAAGATATAATACGATTTGCGAAGTGTTATGTATT